>NW_027488725.1:300000-507906 GCF_050948215.1 Halictus rubicundus | reverse complement strand
CTATCCTATCCTGTCCTCTATCCTATCATATCCTCTATCCTATCCTATCCTGTATCCTATCCTATCCTCTATTCTATCCAATCCCCTATCCTATCCTATCCTCTATCGTATCCTATCCTCTATCCTATCCAATCCCATATCGTATCCTCTATCCTATCCTCTCCTGTATCCTATCCTATCCTCTATCCTATTCTATCCTCTATCCTGTCCAATCCTCTATCCTATATTATCCTCTATCCTATCCCATCCTCTATCCTATCCTATCCTCTATCCTATCCAATCCTCTATCCTATCCTATCCGCTATCCTATCCAATCCTATATCCTATTCTCTATCCTATCCTATCCTCTATCCTATCCTATCCTTTATCGTATCCTATCCTCTATCCTATTAAATCCTATATCGGATCCTCTATCCTATCCTATCCTCTATCCTATCCTATCCTCTATCCTATCCTATCCTCTATCCTATCCTATCCTCTATCCTATCCTATCCTCTATCCTATCCTATCCTCTATCCTATCCTATCCTCTATCCTATCCTATCCTCTATCCTATCCTATCCTCTATCGTATCATATCCTCTATCCTATCCTATCCTCTATCGTATCCTATCCTCCATCGTATCCTATCCTCTATCCTATATTATCCTCTATCCTATCCCATCCTCTATCCTATCCTATCCTCTATCCTATCCTATCCTCTATCCTATCCTATCCTCAATCCTATTAAATCCTATATCGTATCCTCTATCCTACCCTTTCCTCTATCCTATCCTATTCTCTATCCTATCCCATCCTCTATCCTATCCTATCCTCTATCCTATCCTAAACTCTATCCTATCCTATCCTCTATCGTATCCTATCCTCTATCCTATCCTATCCTCTATCCTATCCTATCCTCTATCCTATCCTATCCTCTATCCTATCCTATCCTCTATCCTATCCTATCCTCTATCCTATCCCATCCTCTATCGTATCCTATCCTCTATCCTATCCTATCCTCTATCCTATCCTATCCTCTATCCCATCCTATCCTCTATCCTATTCTATCCTCTATCCTATCCAATCCTATATCCTATTCTCTATCCTATCCAATCCCCTATCCTATCCTATCCGCTATCCTATCCAATCCTATATCCTATCCTCTATCCTATCCTATCCTTTATCGTATCCTGTCCTCTATCCTATTAAATCCTATATCGTATCCTCTATCCTATCCTATCCTCTATCGTATCCTATCCTGTATCCTATCCTATCCTCTATCCTATCCTATCCTCTATCCTATCCTATCCTCTATCCTATCCTATCCTCTATCCTATCCTATCCTCTATCCTATCCTATCCTCTATCCTATTCTATCCTCTATCCTATCCAATCCTATATCCTATTCTCTATCCTATCCAATCCCCTATCCTATCCTATCCGCTATCCTATCCAATCCTATATCCTATCCTCTATCCTATCCTCTATCCTATCCTATCCTTTATCGTATCCTATCCTCTATCCTATTAAATCCTATATCGTATCCTCTATCCTATCCTATCCTCTATCGTATCCTATCCTCTATCCTATCCTATCCTCTATCCTATCCTATCCTCTATCCTATCCTATCCTCTATCCTATATTATCCTCTATCCTATCCTATCCTCTATCCTATCCTATCCTCTATCCTATCCTATCCTCTATCCTAATCTATCCTCTATCCTATCCTATCCTCTATCGTATCCTATCCTCTATCCTATCCTATACTCTATCCTATCCTATCCTCTATCCTATCCTGTCCTCTATCCTATATTATCCTCTATCCTATCCCATCCTCTATCCTATCCTATCCTCTATCCTATCCTATCCTCTATCCTATCCTTTCCTCTATCCTATCCTATTCTCTATCCTATCCTATCCTCTATCGTATCGCATCCTCTATCGTATCCTGTCCTCTATCCTATTAAATCCTATATCGTATTCTCTATCCTATCCTATCCTCTATCCTATCCTATCCTCTATCCTATCCTATCCTCTATCCTATCCTATCCTGTATCATATCCTATCCTCTATCCTATCCTATCCTCTATCCTATTCTATCCTCTATCCTATCCAATCCTATATCCTATTCTCTATCCTATCCTATCCTCTATCGTATCCTATCCTCTATCCTATCCTATCCTCTATCGTATCCTATCCTCTATCGTATCCTCTATCATATCCTATCCTCTATCCTATCCTATCCTCTATCCTATCCTATCCTCTATCCTATATTATCCTCTATCCTATCCTATCCTCTATCCTATCCTATCCTCTATCCTATCCTATCCTCTATCCTATCCTATCCTCTATCCTATCCTATCCTCTATCCTATCCTATCTTCTATCCTATCCTATTCTCCATCCTATCCTATCCTCTATCCTATCCTATCCTCTATCCTATCCTATCCTCTATCCTATCCTATCCTCTATCCTATCCTATCCTCTATCCTATCCTATCCTCTATCATATCCTATCCTCTATCCTATCCTATCCTCTATCCTATCCTTATCCTCTATCGTATCCTATCCCCTATCCTATCCTATCCTCTATCCTATCCTATCCTATCCTATCCTCTATCCTATCCTATCCTCTATCCTATCCTATCCTATCCTATCCTCTATCCTATCCTATCCTCTATCCTATCCTATCCTCTATCCTATCATATTATCTATCCTATCCTATCCTCTATCCTATCCTATCCTCTATCGTATCCTATCCTCTATCCTATTAAATCCTATATCGTATCCTCTATCCTATCCTATCCTCTATCGTATCCTATCCTCTATCCTATCCTATCCTCTATCCTATCCTATCCTCTATCCTATCCTATTCTCCATCCTGTCCTATCCTCTATCCTATCCTATCCTCTATCCTATCCTATCCTCTATCCTATACTATCCTCTATCCTATCCTATCCTATATCCTATCCTATCCTGTATCATATCCTATCCCCTATCCTATCCAATCCTCTATCCTATCCTATCCGCTATCCTATCCAATCCTATATCCTATTCTCTATCCTATCCTATCCTCTATCCTATCCTATCCTTTATCGTATCCTATCCTCTATCCTATTAAATCCTATATCGGATCCTCTATCCTATCCTATCCTCTAGCGTATTCCATCCTCTATCCTATCCTATCCTCTATCCTATCCCATCCTCTATCCTATCCTATCCTCTATCCTATCCTATCCTCTATCCTATCCTTTCCTCTATCCTATCCTATTCTCTCTCCTATCCTATCCTCTATCCTATCCTATTCTCTATCCTATCCTATCCTCTATCCTATCCTATCCTCTATCCTATCCTATCCTCTATCCTATCCTATCCTCTATCCTATCCTATCCTCTATCCTATCCTATCCTCTATCCTATCCTATCCTCTATCGTACCCTATCCTCTATCCTATTAAATCCTATATCGTATCCTATCCTCTATCCTATCCTATCCTCTATCCTATCCTATCCTCTATCCTATTAAATCCCATATCGTATCCTCTATCCTATCCTATCCTCTATCCTATCCTATCCTCTATCCTATCCTATCCTCTATCCTATCCTATCCTCTATCCTATCCTATCCTCTATCCTGTCCTATCCTCTATCCTATCCTATCCTCTATCCTATCCCATCCTCTATCCTATCCTATCCTCTATCCTATCCTATCCTCTATCCTATCCCATCCTCTATCCTATCCTATCCCCTATCCTATCCAATCCTCTATCGTATCCTATCCGCTATCCTATCCAATCCTATATCCTATTCTCTATCCTATCCTATCCTCTATCCTATCCTATCCTTTATCGTATCCTATCCTCTATCCTATTAAATCCTATATCGGATCCTCTATCCTATCCTATCCTGTATCGTATCCTATCCTCTATCCTATCCTATCCTCTATCCTATCCTCTATCCTATCCTATCCTCTATCCTATCCTATCCTCTATCCTATCCTATCCTCTATCCTATCCTATCCTCTATCCTATCCTATCCTCTATCCTATCCTATCCTCTATCCTATCCTATCCTCTATCCTATCCAATCCTATATCCTATTCTCTATCCTATCCTATCCTCTATCGTATCCTATCCCCTATCCTATCCAATCCTCTATCCTATCCTATCCGCTATCCTATCCAATCCTATATCCTATTCTCTATCCTATCCTATCCTCTATCCTATCCTATCCTTTATCGTATCCTATCCTCTATCCTATTAAATCCTATATCGGATCCTCTATCCTATCCTATCCTCTATCGTATCCTATCCTCTATCCTATCCTATCCTCTATCCTATCCCATCCTCTATCCTATCCTATCCTCTATCCTATCCTATTCTCTATCCTATCCTATCCTCTATCCTATCCTATCCTCTATCCTATCCTATCCTCTATCGTATCCTATCCTCTATCCTATTAAATAGTATATCGTATCCTCTATCCTATCCTATCCTCTATCGTATCCTATCCTCTATCCTATCCTATCCTCTATCCTATCCTATCCTCTATCCTATCCTATCCTCTATGCTATCCTCTATCCTATCCTATCCTCTATCCTATCCTATCCTCTATCCTATCCTATCTTCTATCCTATCCTATCCTCTATCCTATATTATCCTCTATCGTATCCCATCCTCTATCCTATCCTATTCTCTATCCTATCCTATCCTCTATCCTATCCTATCCTCTATCCTATCCTATCCTCTATCCTATCCTATCCTCAATCCTATCCTATCCTCTATCCTATCCTATTCTCTATCCTATCCTATCCTCTATCGTATCCTATCCTCTATCCTATCCTATACTCTATCCTATCCTATCCTCTATCCTATCCTGTCCTCTATCCTATATTATCCTCTATCCTATCCCATCCTCTATCCTATCCTATCCTCTATCGTATCCTATCCTCTATCCTATCCTATCCTCTATCCTATCCTATCCTCTATCCTATCCTATCCTCTATGCTATCCTCTATCCTATCCTATCCTCTATCCTATCCTATCCTCTATCCTATCCTATCCTCTATCCTATCCTATCCTCTATGCTATCCTCTATCCTATCCTATCCTCTATCCTATCCTATCCTCTATCCTATCCTATCTTCTATCCTATCCTATCCTCTATCCTATATTATCCTCTATCGTATCCCATCCTCTATCCTATCCTATTCTCTATCCTATCCTATCCTCTATCCTATCCTATCCTCTATCCTATCCTATCCTCTATCCTATCCTATCCTCTATCGTATCCTATCCTGTATCCTATCCTATCCTCTATCCTATCCTATCCTCTATCCTATCCTATCCTCTATCCTATCCTATCCTCTATCCTATCCTATCCTCTATCCTATCCTATCCTCTATCCTATTCTATCCTCTATCCTATCCAATCCTATATCCTATTCTCTATCCTATCCAATCCCCTATCCTATCCTATCCGCTATCCTATCCAATCCTATATCCTATCCTCTATCCTATCCTCTATCCTATCCTATCCTTTATCGTATCCTATCCTCTATCCTATTAAATCCTATATCGTATCCTCTATCCTATCCTATCCTCTATCGTATCCTATCCTCTATCCTATCCTATCCTCTATCCTATCCTATCCTCTATCCTATCCTATCCTCTATCCTATATTATCCTCTATCCTATCCTATCCTCTATCCTATCCTATCCTCTATCCTATCCTATCCTCTATCCTAATCTATCCTCTATCCTATCCTATCCTCTATCGTATCCTATCCTCTATCCTATCCTATACTCTATCCTATCCTATCCTCTATCCTATCCTGTCCTCTATCCTATATTATCCTCTATCCTATCCCATCCTCTATCCTATCCTATCCTCTATCCTATCCTATCCTCTATCCTATCCTTTCCTCTATCCTATCCTATTCTCTATCCTATCCTATCCTCTATCGTATCGCATCCTCTATCGTATCCTGTCCTCTATCCTATTAAATCCTATATCGTATTCTCTATCCTATCCTATCCTCTATCCTATCCTATCCTCTATCCTATCCTATCCTCTATCCTATCCTATCCTGTATCATATCCTATCCTCTATCCTATCCTATCCTCTATCCTATTCTATCCTCTATCCTATCCAATCCTATATCCTATTCTCTATCCTATCCTATCCTCTATCGTATCCTATCCTCTATCCTATCCTATCCTCTATCGTATCCTATCCTCTATCGTATCCTCTATCATATCCTATCCTCTATCCTATCCTATCCTCTATCCTATCCTATCCTCTATCCTATATTATCCTCTATCCTATCCTATCCTCTATCCTATCCTATCCTCTATCCTATCCTATCCTCTATCCTATCCTATCCTCTATCCTATCCTATCCTCTATCCTATCCTATCCTCTATCCTATCCTATCTTCTATCCTATCCTATTCTCCATCCTATCCTATCCTCTATCCTATCCTATCCTCTATCCTATCCTATCCTCTATCCTATCCTATCCTCTATCCTATCCTATCCTCTATCCTATCCTATCCTCTATCATATCCTATCCTCTATCCTATCCTATCCTCTATCCTATCCTTATCCTCTATCGTATCCTATCCCCTATCCTATCCTATCCTCTATCCTATCCTATCCTATCCTATCCTTATCCTCTATCGTATCCTATCCCCTATCCTATCCTATCCTCTATCCTATCCTATCCTATCCTATCCTCTATCCTATCCTATCCTCTATCCTATCCTATCCTATCCTATCCTCTATCCTATCCTATCCTCTATCCTATCCTATCCTCTATCCTATCATATTATCTATCCTATCCTATCCTCTATCCTATCCTATCCTCTATCGTATCCTATCCTCTATCCTATTAAATCCTATATCGTATCCTCTATCCTATCCTATCCTCTATCGTATCCTATCCTCTATCCTATCCTATCCTCTATCCTATCCTATCCTCTATCCTATCCTATCCTCTATCCTATCCTATCCTCTATCCTATCCTATCCTCTATCCTGTCCTATCCTCTATCCTATCCTATCCTCTATCCTATCCCATCCTCTATCCTATCCTATCCTCTATCCTATCCTATCCTCTATCCTATCCCATCCTCTATCCTATCCTATCCCCTATCCTATCCAATCCTCTATCCTATCCTATCCGCTATCCTATCCAATCCTATATCCTATTCTCTATCCTATCCTATCCTCTATCCTATCCTATCCTTTATCGTATCCTATCCTCTATCCTATTAAATCCTATATCGGATCCTCTATCCTATCCTATCCTGTATCGTATCCTATCCTCTATCCTATCCTATCCTCTATCCTATCCTCTATCCTATCCTATCCTCTATCCTATCCTATCCTCTATCCTATCCTATCCTCTATCCTATCCTATCCTCTATCCTATCCTATCCTCTATCCTATCCTATCCTCTATCCTATCCTATCCTCTATCCTATCCTATCCTCTATCCTATCCAATCCTATATCCTATTCTCTATCCTATCCTATCCTCTATCGTATCCTATCCCCTATCCTATCCAATCCTCTATCCTATCCTATCCGCTATCCTATCCAATCCTATATCCTATTCTCTATCCTATCCTATCCTCTATCCTATCCTATCCTTTATCGTATCCTATCCTCTATCCTATTAAATCCTATATCGGATCCTCTATCCTATCCTATCCTCTATCGTATCCTATCCTCTATCCTATCCTATCCTCTATCCTATCCCATCCTCTATCCTATCCTATCCTCTATCCTATCCTATTCTCTATCCTATCCTATCCTCTATCCTATCCTATCCTCTATCCTATCCTATCCTCTATCGTATCCTATCCTCTATCCTATTAAATAGTATATCGTATCCTCTATCCTATCCTATCCTCTATCGTATCCTATCCTCTATCCTATCCTATCCTCTATCCTATCCTATCCTCTATCCTATCCTATCCTCTATGCTATCCTCTATCCTATCCTATCCTCTATCCTATCCTATCCTCTATCCTATCCTATCTTCTATCCTATCCTATCCTCTATCCTATATTATCCTCTATCGTATCCCATCCTCTATCCTATCCTATTCTCTATCCTATCCTATCCTCTATCCTATCCTATCCTCTATCCTATCCTATCCTCTATCCTATCCTATCCTCAATCCTATCCTATCCTCTATCCTATCCTATTCTCTATCCTATCCTATCCTCTATCGTATCCTATCCTCTATCCTATCCTATACTCTATCCTATCCTATCCTCTATCCTATCCTGTCCTCTATCCTATCCTATCCTCTATCCTATCCTATCCTCTATCCTATCCTATCCTCTATCCTATCCTATCCTCTATCCTATCCTATCCTCTATCCTATCCTATCCTCTATCATATCCTATCCTCTATCCTATCCTATCCTCTATCCTATCCTTATCCTCTATCGTATCCTATCCCCTATCCTATCCTATCCTCTATCCTATCCTATCCTATCCTATCCTCTATCCTATCCTATCCTCTATCCTATCCTATCCTATCCTATCCTCTATCCTATCCTATCCTCTATCCTATCCTATCCTCTATCCTATCATATTATCTATCCTATCCTATCCTCTATCCTATCCTATCCTCTATCGTATCCTATCCTCTATCCTATTAAATCCTATATCGTATCCTCTATCCTATCCTATCCTCTATCGTATCCTATCCTCTATCCTATCCTATCCTCTATCCTATCCTATCCTCTATCCTATCCTATTCTCCATCCTGTCCTATCCTCTATCCTATCCTATCCTCTATCCTATCCTATCCTCTATCCTATACTATCCTCTATCCTATCCTATCCTATATCCTATCCTATCCTGTATCATATCCTATCCCCTATCCTATCCAATCCTCTATCCTATCCTATCCGCTATCCTATCCAATCCTATATCCTATTCTCTATCCTATCCTATCCTCTATCCTATCCTATCCTTTATCGTATCCTATCCTCTATCCTATTAAATCCTATATCGGATCCTCTATCCTATCCTATCCTCTAGCGTATTCCATCCTCTATCCTATCCTATCCTCTATCCTATCCCATCCTCTATCCTATCCTATCCTCTATCCTATCCTATCCTCTATCCTATCCTTTCCTCTATCCTATCCTATTCTCTCTCCTATCCTATCCTCTATCCTATCCTATTCTCTATCCTATCCTATCCTCTATCCTATCCTATCCTCTATCCTATCCTATCCTCTATCCTATCCTATCCTCTATCCTATCCTATCCTCTATCCTATCCTATCCTCTATCCTATCCTATCCTCTATCGTACCCTATCCTCTATCCTATTAAATCCTATATCGTATCCTATCCTCTATCCTATCCTATCCTCTATCCTATCCTATCCTCTATCCTATTAAATCCCATATCGTATCCTCTATCCTATCCTATCCTCTATCCTATCCTATCCTCTATCCTATCCTATCCTCTATCCTATCCTATCCTCTATCCTATCCTATCCTCTATCCTGTCCTATCCTCTATCCTATCCTATCCTCTATCCTATCCCATCCTCTATCCTATCCTATCCTCTATCCTATCCTATCCTCTATCCTATCCCATCCTCTATCCTATCCTATCCCCTATCCTATCCAATCCTCTATCGTATCCTATCCGCTATCCTATCCAATCCTATATCCTATTCTCTATCCTATCCTATCCTCTATCCTATCCTATCCTTTATCGTATCCTATCCTCTATCCTATTAAATCCTATATCGGATCCTCTATCCTATCCTATCCTGTATCGTATCCTATCCTCTATCCTATCCTATCCTCTATCCTATCCTCTATCCTATCCTATCCTCTATCCTATCCTATCCTCTATCCTATCCTATCCTCTATCCTATCCTATCCTCTATCCTATCCTATCCTCTATCCTATCCTATCCTCTATCCTATCCTATCCTCTATCCTATCCAATCCTATATCCTATTCTCTATCCTATCCTATCCTCTATCGTATCCTATCCCCTATCCTATCCAATCCTCTATCCTATCCTATCCGCTATCCTATCCAATCCTATATCCTATTCTCTATCCTATCCTATCCTCTATCCTATCCTATCCTTTATCGTATCCTATCCTCTATCCTATTAAATCCTATATCGGATCCTCTATCCTATCCTATCCTCTATCGTATCCTATCCTCTATCCTATCCTATCCTCTATCCTATCCCATCCTCTATCCTATCCTATCCTCTATCCTATCCTATTCTCTATCCTATCCTATCCTCTATCCTATCCTATCCTCTATCCTATCCTATCCTCTATCGTATCCTATCCTCTATCCTATTAAATAGTATATCGTATCCTCTATCCTATCCTATCCTCTATCGTATCCTATCCTCTATCCTATCCTATCCTCTATCCTATCCTATCCTCTATCCTATCCTATCCTCTATGCTATCCTCTATCCTATCCTATCCTCTATCCTATCCTATCCTCTATCCTATCCTATCTTCTATCCTATCCTATCCTCTATCCTATATTATCCTCTATCGTATCCCATCCTCTATCCTATCCTATTCTCTATCCTATCCTATCCTCTATCCTATCCTATCCTCTATCCTATCCTATCCTCTATCCTATCCTATCCTCAATCCTATCCTATCCTCTATCCTATCCTATTCTCTATCCTATCCTATCCTCTATCGTATCCTATCCTCTATCCTATCCTATACTCTATCCTATCCTATCCTCTATCCTATCCTGTCCTCTATCCTATATTATCCTCTATCCTATCCCATCCTCTATCCTATCCTATCCTCTATCGTATCCTATCCTCTATCCTATCCTATCCTCTATCCTATCCTATCCTCTATCCTATCCTATCCTCTATGCTATCCTCTATCCTATCCTATCCTCTATCCTATCCTATCCTCTATCCTATCCTATCCTCTATCCTATCCTATCCTCTATGCTATCCTCTATCCTATCCTATCCTCTATCCTATCCTATCCTCTATCCTATCCTATCTTCTATCCTATCCTATCCTCTATCCTATATTATCCTCTATCGTATCCCATCCTCTATCCTATCCTATTCTCTATCCTATCCTATCCTCTATCCTATCCTATCCTCTATCCTATCCTATCCTCTATCCTATCCTATCCTCTATCGTATCCTATCCTGTATCCTATCCTATCCTCTATCCTATCCTATCCTCTATCCTATCCTATCCTCTATCCTATCCTATCCTCTATCCTATCCTATCCTCTATCCTATCCTATCCTCTATCCTATTCTATCCTCTATCCTATCCAATCCTATATCCTATTCTCTATCCTATCCAATCCCCTATCCTATCCTATCCGCTATCCTATCCAATCCTATATCCTATCCTCTATCCTATCCTCTATCCTATCCTATCCTTTATCGTATCCTATCCTCTATCCTATTAAATCCTATATCGTATCCTCTATCCTATCCTATCCTCTATCGTATCCTATCCTCTATCCTATCCTATCCTCTATCCTATCCTATCCTCTATCCTATCCTATCCTCTATCCTATATTATCCTCTATCCTATCCTATCCTCTATCCTATCCTATCCTCTATCCTATCCTATCCTCTATCCTAATCTATCCTCTATCCTATCCTATCCTCTATCGTATCCTATCCTCTATCCTATCCTATACTCTATCCTATCCTATCCTCTATCCTATCCTGTCCTCTATCCTATATTATCCTCTATCCTATCCCATCCTCTATCCTATCCTATCCTCTATCCTATCCTATCCTCTATCCTATCCTTTCCTCTATCCTATCCTATTCTCTATCCTATCCTATCCTCTATCGTATCGCATCCTCTATCGTATCCTGTCCTCTATCCTATTAAATCCTATATCGTATTCTCTATCCTATCCTATCCTCTATCCTATCCTATCCTCTATCCTATCCTATCCTCTATCCTATCCTATCCTGTATCATATCCTATCCTCTATCCTATCCTATCCTCTATCCTATTCTATCCTCTATCCTATCCAATCCTATATCCTATTCTCTATCCTATCCTATCCTCTATCGTATCCTATCCTCTATCCTATCCTATCCTCTATCGTATCCTATCCTCTATCGTATCCTCTATCATATCCTATCCTCTATCCTATCCTATCCTCTATCCTATCCTATCCTCTATCCTATATTATCCTCTATCCTATCCTATCCTCTATCCTATCCTATCCTCTATCCTATCCTATCCTCTATCCTATCCTATCCTCTATCCTATCCTATCCTCTATCCTATCCTATCCTCTATCCTATCCTATCTTCTATCCTATCCTATTCTCCATCCTATCCTATCCTCTATCCTATCCTATCCTCTATCCTATCCTATCCTCTATCCTATCCTATCCTCTATCCTATCCTATCCTCTATCCTATCCTATCCTCTATCATATCCTATCCTCTATCCTATCCTATCCTCTATCCTATCCTTATCCTCTATCGTATCCTATCCCCTATCCTATCCTATCCTCTATCCTATCCTATCCTATCCTATCCTTATCCTCTATCGTATCCTATCCCCTATCCTATCCTATCCTCTATCCTATCCTATCCTATCCTATCCTCTATCCTATCCTATCCTCTATCCTATCCTATCCTATCCTATCCTCTATCCTATCCTATCCTCTATCCTATCCTATCCTCTATCCTATCATATTATCTATCCTATCCTATCCTCTATCCTATCCTATCCTCTATCGTATCCTATCCTCTATCCTATTAAATCCTATATCGTATCCTCTATCCTATCCTATCCTCTATCGTATCCTATCCTCTATCCTATCCTATCCTCTATCCTATCCTATCCTCTATCCTATCCTATCCTCTATCCTATCCTATCCTCTATCCTATCCTATCCTCTATCCTGTCCTATCCTCTATCCTATCCTATCCTCTATCCTATCCCATCCTCTATCCTATCCTATCCTCTATCCTATCCTATCCTCTATCCTATCCCATCCTCTATCCTATCCTATCCCCTATCCTATCCAATCCTCTATCCTATCCTATCCGCTATCCTATCCAATCCTATATCCTATTCTCTATCCTATCCTATCCTCTATCCTATCCTATCCTTTATCGTATCCTATCCTCTATCCTATTAAATCCTATATCGGATCCTCTATCCTATCCTATCCTGTATCGTATCCTATCCTCTATCCTATCCTATCCTCTATCCTATCCTCTATCCTATCCTATCCTCTATCCTATCCTATCCTCTATCCTATCCTATCCTCTATCCTATCCTATCCTCTATCCTATCCTATCCTCTATCCTATCCTATCCTCTATCCTATCCTATCCTCTATCCTATCCAATCCTATATCCTATTCTCTATCCTATCCTATCCTCTATCGTATCCTATCCCCTATCCTATCCAATCCTCTATCCTATCCTATCCGCTATCCTATCCAATCCTATATCCTATTCTCTATCCTATCCTATCCTCTATCCTATCCTATCCTTTATCGTATCCTATCCTCTATCCTATTAAATCCTATATCGGATCCTCTATCCTATCCTATCCTCTATCGTATCCTATCCTCTATCCTATCCTATCCTCTATCCTATCCCATCCTCTATCCTATCCTATCCTCTATCCTATCCTATTCTCTATCCTATCCTATCCTCTATCCTATCCTATCCTCTATCCTATCCTATCCTCTATCGTATCCTATCCTCTATCCTATTAAATAGTATATCGTATCCTCTATCCTATCCTATCCTCTATCGTATCCTATCCTCTATCCTATCCTATCCTCTATCCTATCCTATCCTCTATCCTATCCTATCCTCTATGCTATCCTCTATCCTATCCTATCCTCTATCCTATCCTATCCTCTATCCTATCCTATCTTCTATCCTATCCTATCCTCTATCCTATATTATCCTCTATCGTATCCCATCCTCTATCCTATCCTATTCTCTATCCTATCCTATCCTCTATCCTATCCTATCCTCTATCCTATCCTATCCTCTATCCTATCCTATCCTCAATCCTATCCTATCCTCTATCCTATCCTATTCTCTATCCTATCCTATCCTCTATCGTATCCTATCCTCTATCCTATCCTATACTCTATCCTATCCTATCCTCTATCCTATCCTGTCCTCTATCCTATATTATCCTCTATCCTATCCTATCCTCTATCCTATCCTATCTTCTATCCTATCCTATTCTCCATCCTATCCTATCCTCTATCCTATCCTATCCTCTATCCTATCCTATCCTCTATCCTATCCTATCCTCTATCCTATCCTATCCTCTATCCTATCCTATCCTCTATCATATCCTATCCTCTATCCTATCCTATCCTCTATCCTATCCTTATCCTCTATCGTATCCTATCCCCTATCCTATCCTATCCTCTATCCTATCCTATCCTATCCTATCCTTATCCTCTATCGTATCCTATCCCCTATCCTATCCTATCCTCTATCCTATCCTATCCTATCCTATCCTCTATCCTATCCTATCCTCTATCCTATCCTATCCTATCCTATCCTCTATCCTATCCTATCCTCTATCCTATCCTATCCTCTATCCTATCATATTATCTATCCTATCCTATCCTCTATCCTATCCTATCCTCTATCGTATCCTATCCTCTATCCTATTAAATCCTATATCGTATCCTCTATCCTATCCTATCCTCTATCGTATCCTATCCTCTATCCTATCCTATCCTCTATCCTATCCTATCCTCTATCCTATCCTATCCTCTATCCTATCCTATCCTCTATCCTATCCTATCCTCTATCCTGTCCTATCCTCTATCCTATCCTATCCTCTATCCTATCCCATCCTCTATCCTATCCTATCCTCTATCCTATCCTATCCTCTATCCTATCCCATCCTCTATCCTATCCTATCCCCTATCCTATCCAATCCTCTATCCTATCCTATCCGCTATCCTATCCAATCCTATATCCTATTCTCTATCCTATCCTATCCTCTATCCTATCCTATCCTTTATCGTATCCTATCCTCTATCCTATTAAATCCTATATCGGATCCTCTATCCTATCCTATCCTGTATCGTATCCTATCCTCTATCCTATCCTATCCTCTATCCTATCCTCTATCCTATCCTATCCTCTATCCTATCCTATCCTCTATCCTATCCTATCCTCTATCCTATCCTATCCTCTATCCTATCCTATCCTCTATCCTATCCTATCCTTTATCCTATCCTATCCTCTATCCTATCCAATCCTATATCCTATTCTCTATCCTATCCTATCCTCTATCGTATCCTATCCCCTATCCTATCCAATCCTCTATCCTATCCTATCCGCTATCCTATCCAATCCTATATCCTATTCTCTATCCTATCCTATCCTCTATCCTATCCTATCCTTTATCGTATCCTATCCTCTATCCTATTAAATCCTATATCGGATCCTCTATCCTATCCTATCCTCTATCGTATCCTATCCTCTATCCTATCCTATCCTCTATCCTATCCCATCCTCTATCCTATCCTATCCTCTATCCTATCCTATTCTCTATCCTATCCTATCCTCTATCCTATCCTATCCTCTATCCTATCCTATCCTCTATCGTATCCTATCCTCTATCCTATTAAATAGTATATCGTATCCTCTATCCTATCCTATCCTCTATCGTATCCTATCCTCTATCCTATCCTATCCTCTATCCTATCCTATCCTCTATCCTATCCTATCCTCTATGCTATCCTCTATCCTATCCTATCCTCTATCCTATCCTATCCTCTATCCTATCCTATCTTCTATCCTATCCTATCCTCTATCCTATATTATCCTCTATCGTATCCCATCCTCTATCCTATCCTATTCTCTATCCTATCCTATCCTCTATCCTATCCTATCCTCTATCCTATCCTATCCTCTATCCTATCCTATCCTCAATCCTATCCTATCCTCTATCCTATCCTATTCTCTATCCTATCCTATCCTCTATCGTATCCTATCCTCTATCCTATCCTATACTCTATCCTATCCTATCCTCTATCCTATCCTGTCCTCTATCCTATATTATCCTCTATCCTATCCCATCCTCTATCCTATCCTATCCTCTATCGTATCCTATCCTCTATCCTATCCTATCCTCTATCCTATCCTATCCTCTATCCTATCCTATCCTCTATGCTATCCTCTATCCTATCCTATCCTCTATCCTATCCTATCCTCTATCCTATCCTATCCTCTATCCTATCCTATCCTCTATGCTATCCTCTATCCTATCCTATCCTCTATCCTATCCTATCCTCTATCCTATCCTATCTTCTATCCTATCCTATCCTCTATCCTATATTATCCTCTATCGTATCCCATCCTCTATCCTATCCTATTCTCTATCCTATCCTATCCTCTATCCTATCCTATCCTCTATCCTATCCTATCCTCTATCCTATCCTATCCTCTATCGTATCCTATCCTGTATCCTATCCTATCCTCTATCCTATCCTATCCTCTATCCTATCCTATCCTCTATCCTATCCTATCCTCTATCCTATCCTATCCTCTATCCTATCCTATCCTCTATCCTATTCTATCCTCTATCCTATCCAATCCTATATCCTATTCTCTATCCTATCCAATCCCCTATCCTATCCTATCCGCTATCCTATCCAATCCTATATCCTATCCTCTATCCTATCCTCTATCCTATCCTATCCTTTATCGTATCCTATCCTCTATCCTATTAAATCCTATATCGTATCCTCTATCCTATCCTATCCTCTATCGTATCCTATCCTCTATCCTATCCTATCCTCTATCCTATCCTATCCTCTATCCTATCCTATCCTCTATCCTATATTATCCTCTATCCTATCCTATCCTCTATCCTATCCTATCCTCTATCCTATCCTATCCTCTATCCTAATCTATCCTCTATCCTATCCTATCCTCTATCGTATCCTATCCTCTATCCTATCCTATACTCTATCCTATCCTATCCTCTATCCTATCCTGTCCTCTATCCTATATTATCCTCTATCCTATCCCATCCTCTATCCTATCCTATCCTCTATCCTATCCTATCCTCTATCCTATCCTTTCCTCTATCCTATCCTATTCTCTATCCTATCCTATCCTCTATCGTATCGCATCCTCTATCGTATCCTGTCCTCTATCCTATTAAATCCTATATCGTATTCTCTATCCTATCCTATCCTCTATCCTATCCTATCCTCTATCCTATCCTATCCTCTATCCTATCCTATCCTGTATCATATCCTATCCTCTATCCTATCCTATCCTCTATCCTATTCTATCCTCTATCCTATCCAATCCTATATCCTATTCTCTATCCTATCCTATCCTCTATCGTATCCTATCCTCTATCCTATCCTATCCTCTATCGTATCCTATCCTCTATCGTATCCTCTATCATATCCTATCCTCTATCCTATCCTATCCTCTATCCTATCCTATCCTCTATCCTATATTATCCTCTATCCTATCCTATCCTCTATCCTATCCTATCCTCTATCCTATCCTATCCTCTATCCTATCCTATCCTCTATCCTATCCTATCCTCTATCCTATCCTATCCTCTATCCTATCCTATTCTCCATCCTATCCTATCCTCTATCCTATCCTATCCTCTATCCTATCCTATCCTCTATCCTATCCTATCCTCTATCCTATCCTATCCTCTATCCTATCCTATCCTCTATCATATCCTATCCTCTATCCTATCCTATCCTCTATCCTATCCTTATCCTCTATCGTATCCTATCCCCTATCCTATCCTATCCTCTATCCTATCCTATCCTATCCTATCCTCTATCCTATCCTATCCTCTATCCTATCCTATCCTATCCTATCCTCTATCCTATCCTATCCTCTATCCTATCCTATCCTCTATCCTATCATATTATCTATCCTATCCTATCCTCTATCCTATCCTATCCTCTATCGTATCCTATCCTCTATCCTATTAAATCCTATATCGTATCCTCTATCCTATCCTATCCTCTATCGTATCCTATCCTCTATCCTATCCTATCCTCTATCCTATCCTATCCTCTATCCTATCCTATTCTCCATCCTGTCCTATCCTCTATCCTATCCTATCCTCTATCCTATCCTATCCTCTATCCTATCCTATCCTCTATCCTATCCTATCCTATATCCTATCCTATCCTGTATCATATCCTATCCCCTATCCTATCCAATCCTCTATCCTATCCTATCCGCTATCCTATCCAATCCTATATCCTATTCTCTATCCTATCCTATCCTCTATCCTATCCTATCCTTTATCGTATCCTATCCTCTATCCTATTAAATCCTATATCGGATCCTCTATCCTATCCTATCCTCTAGCGTATTCCATCCTCTATCCTATCCTATCCTCTATCCTATCCCATCCTCTATCCTATCCTATCCTCTATCCTATCCTATCCTCTATCCTATCCTTTCCTCTATCCTATCCTATTCTCTCTCCTATCCTATCCTCTATCCTATCCTATTCTCTATCCTATCCTATCCTCTATCCTATCCTATCCTCTATCCTATCCTATCCTCTATCCTATCCTATCCTCTATCCTATCCTATCCTCTATCCTATCCTATCCTCTATCGTACCCTATCCTCTATCCTATTAAATCCTATATCGTATCCTATCCTCTATCCTATCCTATCCTCTATCCTATCCTATCCTCTATCCTATTAAATCCCATATCGTATCCTCTATCCTATCCTATCCTCTATCCTATCCTATCCTCTATCCTATCCTATCCTCTATCCTATCCTATCCTCTATCCTATCCTATCCTCTATCCTGTCCTATCCTCTATCCTATCCTATCCTCTATCCTATCCCATCCTCTATCCTATCCTATCCTCTATCCTATCCTATCCTCTATCCTATCCTATCCTCTATCCCATCCAATTCTCTATCCTATCCTATCCTCTATCCTATCCTATCCTCTATCATATCCTATCCTCTATCCTATCCTATCCTGTATCCTATCCTATCCTCTATCCTATCCTATCCTATATCCTATCCTATCCCCTATCCTATCCAATCCTCTATCCTATCCTATCCGCTATCCTATCCAATCCTATATCCTATTCTCTATCCTATCCTATCCTCTATCCTATCCTATCCTTTATCGTATCCTATCCTCTATCCTATTAAATCCTATATCGGATCCTCTATCCTATCCTATCCTGTATCGTATCCTATCCTCTATCCTATCCTATCCTCTATCCTATCCTCTATCCTATCCTATCCTCTATCCTATCCTATCCTCTATCCTATCCTATCCTCTATCCTATCCTATCCTCTATCCTATCCTATCCTCTATCCTATCCTATCCTCTATCCTATCCTATCCTCTATCCTATCCAATCCTATATCCTATTCTCTATCCTATCCTATCCTCTATCGTATCCTATCCCCTATCCTATCCAATCCTCTATCCTATCCTATCCGCTATCCTATCCAATCCTATATCCTATTCTCTATCCTATCCTATCCTCTATCCTATCCTATCCTTTATCGTATCCTATCCTCTATCCTATTAAATCCTATATCGGATCCTCTATCCTATCCTATCCTCTATCGTATCCTATCCTCTATCCTATCCTATCCTCTATCCTATCCCATCCTCTATCCTATCCTATCCTCTATCCTATCCTATTCTCTATCCTATCCTATCCTCTATCCTATCCTATCCTCTATCCTATCCTATCCTCTATCGTATCCTATCCTCTATCCTATTAAATAGTATATCGTATCCTCTATCCTATCCTATCCTCTATCGTATCCTATCCTCTATCCTATCCTATCCTCTATCCTATCCTATCCTCTATCCTATCCTATCCTCTATGCTATCCTCTATCCTATCCTATCCTCTATCCTATCCTATCCTCTATCCTATCCTATCTTCTATCCTATCCTATCCTCTATCCTATATTATCCTCTATCGTATCCCATCCTCTATCCTATCCTATTCTCTATCCTATCCTATCCTCTATCCTATCCTATCCTCTATCCTATCCTATCCTCTATCCTATCCTATCCTCAATCCTATCCTATCCTCTATCCTATCCTATTCTCTATCCTATCCTATCCTCTATCCTATCCTATCCTCTATCCTATCCTATCCTCTATCCTATCCTATCCTCTATCCCATCCTATCCTCTATCCTATCCTATCCTCTATCCTATCCTATCCTCTATCCTATATTATCCTCTATCCTATCCCATCCTCTATCCTATCCTATCCTTTTTCCTATTCTATAGTCTATCCTATCCCATCCTCTATCCTACCCTACCCTCTATCCTATCCTATCCTCTATCCTATCCAATCCTCTGTACTATAATGTCCTCTATCCTATCAAATCCTCTATCCTATCCTCTATCCTATCCTATCCTCTATCCTATCCTATCCTCTGTCCTGTCGTATTCTCTATCCTAACCTATCCTGTATCCAATAATATCCTGTACCCTATCCTATCCTCTATCCTATCGTATCCTCTATCCTATCCCATCCTCTATCCTATCCCATCCTCTATCCTACCCTACACTCTATCCTATCCTATCCTGTATCCTATAATATCCTATATCCTATCCTATCCTCTATCCTATCCTATCCTCTATCCTATCCTATCCTCCATCCTATCCTATCCTCAACCCTATCCTATCCTCTATCCTATCCAATCCTCTGTTCTATAATATCCTCTGTTCTATAATGTCCTCTATCCTATCAAATCCTCTATCCAATCCTCTATCCTGTCCTATCGTCAATCCTAGCCTGTATCCTATCCAATCCTCTATGCTATCCTATCCTCTATCATATCGTATCCTCTATCCTATCGCATCCTCAATCCTATCCTGTCCTCAATCGTATCGCATACTCTATCCTATCCTACCCTCTGTCCTATCATATCCTCTATCCTATCCTATCCTCTATCCTGTCCTATCCTCTATCCTATCCTATCCTCTATCCTGTCCTATTCTCTATCCTATCCTATCCTGTATCCTATAATATCCTGTATAGTATCCTATCCTCTATCCTGTCCTATTCTCTATCCTATCCTATCCTGTATCCTATAATATCCTGTATCCTATCCTTTCCTCTATCCTGTCCTATCCTCTAGCCAATCCTATCCTGTATCCTATAATATCCTCCATCCTATCCTATCCTCTATCCTATCCTATCCTCTATCCTATCGTATCCTCTATCCTATCCTCTCCTCTATCCTATCCCATCGCCTATCCTATCCTACCCTCTGCCCTATCCTATCCTGTATCCTATAATATCCGATATCCTACCCTCTGCCCTATCCTATCCTGTATCCTATAATATCCGCTATCCTATCCTATCCTCTATCCTATCCGCTATCCTATCCTACCTTCTATTCTATCCTATCCTCTATCCTATCCAATCCCCTATCCTATTATACGCTCTATCCGATCCTATCCGCTATCCTATCCTATCCTCTATCCTATCCTATCCTCTACCCTATCCTATTCTCTATCGTATCCTATCCTCTATCCTATCCTATCCTCCATCCTATCCTATCCTCTATCCTATCCAATCTTCTGTTCTATAATATCCTCTGTTCTATAATGTCCTCTATCCTATCAAATCCTCTATCCTATCCTCTATCCTGTCCTATCCTCAATCCTATCCTGTATCCTATCCAATCGTCTATGCTATCCTATCCTCTATCCTATCGCATCCTCAATCCTATCCTATCCTCAATCCTATCCCATACTCTATCCTATCCTACCCTCTATCCTATCCTGTCCTCTATCGTATCCTATCCTCTATCCTATCCTATCCTATATCCTATAAAATCCTCTATCCTATCCTATACACAATCCTATCCTATCCACTATCCTATCCTATCCTCTATCCTATCGTATCCTCTATCGTATCCCATCCTCTATCGTATCCTATCCTCTCTCCTATCCCATCCTATATGCCATAATATCCTCTATCCTATCCCATCCTCTATCGTATTCTATCCTCTATCCTATCCCATCCTATATGCCATAATATCCTCTATCCTATCCCATCCTCTATCGTATCCTATCCTCTATCCTATCCTATTCCTCTATCCAATCCTATCCTCCACCCTATCCTATTCTCTATCCAATCCTATCCTCTATCATATCATATCCTCAATCCTATCCTATCTTCTATCTTATCCTATCCTCTAACCCATCCTATCATCCATCCAATCCTATCCTCTATCCTACATTATCCTCTATCCTATCCTATCCTCTACCGTATCCTACCATGCATCCTATCCTGTCCTCTATCATATCCTATCCTCTGCCCTATCCTATCCTCTATCTTATCATATCCTCTGTCCCATCCTATCCTCCATCCTATCCTATCCTCTATCGTATCCTACCATCTATCCTATCCTCTATCATATCCTATCATATATCCTATCTTATCCTCTATCCTATCCTATCCTGTAGCCTATCGTATCCTCTATCATATCCTATCCTCTATCCTATCCTATCCTATCCTCTATCTCATCCTATCCTCTATCCGATCCTATCCTCCATCTTATCCTATCCTCTATCCCATCCTATCCTCCATCCTAACCTATCCACCATCCTATCCTATTCTCTATCCTATCCTATCCTCTATCCTATCCTATCCTCTATCCTATCCTATCCTCTATCCTATCCTATCCTCTATCCTATCCTATCCTCTATCCTATCCTATCCTCTATCCTATCCTATCCTCCATCCTATCCTATCCTATATCCTATCCTATCCTCTATCCTATCCTATCCTCTATCCTATCCTATCCTCTATCCTATCCTATCCTATCCTATCCTCTATCCTATCCTATCCTCTATCCTATCCTATCCTATCCTATCCTCTATCCTATCCTATCCTCTATCCTATCCTATCCTCTATCCTATCATATTATCTATCCTATCCTATCCTCTATCCTATCCTATCCTCTATCGTATCCTATCCTCTATCCTATTAAATCCTATATCGTATCCTCTATCCTATCCTATCCTCTATCGTATCCTATCCTCTATCCTATCCTATCCTCTATCCTATCCTATCCTCTATCCTATCCTATTCTCCATCCTGTCCTATCCTCTATCCTATCCTATCCTCTATCCTATCCTATCCTCTATCCTATCCTATCCTCTATCCTATCCTATCCTATATCCTATCCTATCCTGTATCATATCCTATCCCCTATCCTATCCAATCCTCTATCCTATCTTATCCGCTATCCTATCCAATCCTATATCCTATTCTCTATCCTATCCTATCCTCTATCCTATCCTATCCTTTATCGTATCCTATCCTCTATCCTATTAAATCCTATATCGGATCCTCTATCCTATCCTATCCTCTAGCGTATTCCATCCTCTATCCTATCCTATCCTCTATCCTATCCTA
The DNA here is from genome assembly GCF_050948215.1 of Halictus rubicundus. NCBI lineage: Eukaryota > Metazoa > Arthropoda > Insecta > Hymenoptera > Halictidae > Halictus > Halictus rubicundus. The sequence goes on along the minus strand of NW_027488725.1, from coordinate 484,485 downwards.
TTCTCTATCCTATCCTATCCTCTATCCTATCCTATCCTCTATCCTATCCTATCCTCTATCCTATCCTATCCTCTATCCTATCCTATCCTCTATCCTATCCTATCCTCTATCCTATCCTATCCTCTATCGTATCCTATCCTCTATCCTATTAAATCCTATATCGTATCCTCTATCCTATCCTATCCTCTATCGTATCCTATCCTCTATCCTATCCTATCCTCTATCCTATCCTATCCTCTATCCTATCCTATCCTCTATCCTATCCTCTATCCTATCCTATCCTCTATCCTATCCTATCCTCTATCCTATCCTATCCTCTATCCTATCCTATCCTCTATCCTATCCTCTATCCTCTATCCTATCCTATCCTCTATCGTATCCTATCCTCTATCCTATTAAATCCCATATCGTATCCTCTATCCTATCCTATCCTCTATCCTATCCTATCCTCTATCCTATCCTATCCTCTATCCTATCCTATCCTCTATCCTATCCTATCCTCTATCCTATCCTATCCTCTATCCTATCCCATCCTCTATCCTATCCTATCCTCTATCCTATCCTATCCTCTATCCTATCCTATCCTCTATCCCATCCTATTCTCTATCCTACCCTATCCTCTATCCTATCCTATCCTCTATCATATCCTATCCTCTACCCTATCCTATCCTGTATCCTATCCTATCCTCTATCCTATCCTATCCTATATCCTATCCTATCCCCTATCCTATCCAATCCTCTATCCTATCCTCTCCGCTATCCTATCCAATCCTATATCCTATTCTCTATCCTATCCTATCCTCTATCCTATCCTATCCTTTATCGTATCCTATCCTCTATCCTATTAAATCCTATATCGGATCCTCTATCCTATCCTATCCTGTATCGTATCCTATCCCCTATCCTATCCAATCCTCTATCCTATCCTATCCGCTATCCTATCCAATCCTATATCCTATTCTCTATCCTATCCTATCCTCTATCCTATCCTATCCTTTATCGTATCCTATCCTCTATCCTATTAAATCCTATATCGGATCCTCTATCCTATCCTATCCTCTATCGTATCCTATCCTCTATCCTATCCTATCCTCTATCCTATCCCATCCTCTATCCTATCCTATCCTCTATCCTATCGTATCCTCTATCCTATCCTATCCTCTATCCTATCCTATTCTCTATCCTATCGTATCCTCTATCCTATCCTATCCTCTATCCTATCCTATCCTCTATCGTATCCTATCCTCTATCCTATTAAATAGTATATCGTATCCTCTATCCTATCCTATCCTCTATCGTATCCTATCCTCTATCCTATCCTATCCTCTATCCTATCCTATCCTCTATCCTATCCTATCCTCTATGCTATCCTCTATCCTATCCTATCCTCTATCCTATCCTATCCTCTATCCTATCCTATCCTCTATCCTATCCTATCCTCTATCCTATATTATCCTCTATCGTATCCCATCCTCTATCCTATCCTATTCTCTATCCTATCCTATCCTCTATCCTATCCTATCCTCTATCCTATCCAATCCTCTATGCTATCCTATCCTCTATCATATCGTATCCTCTATCCTATCGCATCCTCAATCCTATCCTGTCCTCAATCGTATCGCATACTCTATCCTATCCTACCCTCTGTCCTATCATATCCTCTATCCTATCCTATCCTCTATCCTGTCCTATCCTCTATCCTATCCTATCCTCTATCCTGTCTTATTCTCTATCCTATCCTATCCTGTATCCTATAACATCCTGTATCCTATCCTATCCTCTATCCTGTCCTATTCTCTATCCTATCCTATCCTGTATCCTATAATATCCTGTATCCTATCCTTTCCTCTATCCTGTCCTATCCTCTATCCAATCCTATCCTGTATCCTATAATATCCTCCATCCTATCCTATCCTCTATCCTATCCTATCCTCTATCCTATCGTATCCTCTATCCTATCCTCTCCTCTATCCTATCCCATCGTCTATCCTATCCTACCCTCTGCCCTATCCTATCCTGTATCCTATAATATCCGCTATCCTACCCTCTGCCCTATCCTATCCTGTATCCTATAATATCCGCTATCCTATCCTATCCTCTATCCTATCCGCTATCCTATCCTACCTTCTATTCTATCCTATCCTCTATCCTATCCAATCCCCTATCCTATTATACGCTCTATCCGATCCTATCCGCTATCCTATCCTATCCTCTATCCTATCCTATCCTCTATCCTATCCTATTCTCTATCGTATCCTATCCTCTATCCTATCCTATCCTCCATCCTATCCTATCCTCTATCCTATCCAATCTTCTGTTCTATAATATCCTCTGTTCTATAATGTCCTCTATCCTATCAAATCCTCTATCCTATCCTCTATCCTGTCCTATCCTCAATCCTATCCTGTATCCTATCCAATCGTCTATGCTATCCTATCCTCTATCCTATCGCATCCTCAATCCTATCCTATCCTCAATCCTATCCCATACTCTATCCTATCCTACCCTCTATCCTATCCTGTCCTCTATCGTATCCTATCCTCTATCCTATCCTACCATCTATCCTATCCTCTATCATATCCTATCATATATCCTATCTTATCCTCTATCCTATCCTATCCTGTAGCCTATCGTATCCTCTATCATATCCTATCCTCTATCCTATCCTATCCTATCCTCTATCTCATCCTATCCTCTATCCGATCCTATCCTCCATCTTATCCTATCCTCTATCCCATCCTATCCTCCATCCTAACCTATCCACCATCCTATCCTATTCTCTATCCTATCCTATCCTCTATCCTATCCTATCCTCTATCCTATCCTATCCTCTATCCTATCCTATCCTCTATCCTATCCTATCCTCTATCCTATCCTATCCTCTATCCTATCCTATCCTCTATCCTATCCTATCCTATCCTCTATCCTATCCTATCCTCTATCCTATCCTATCCTCTATCCTATCCTATCCTCTATCCTATCCCATCCTCTATCATATCCTATCCTCTATCCTATCCTATCCTCTATCCTATCCTATCCTCTATCCCATCCTATTCTCTATCCTATCCTATCCTCTATCCTATCCTATCATCTATCCTATCCTATCCTATATCCTATCCTATCCTGTATCATATCCTATCCTCTATCCTATCCTATCCTCTATCCTATCCTATCCTTTATCGTATCCTATCCTCTATCCTATTAAATCCTATATCGGATCCTCTATCCTATCAAATCCTCTATCGTATCCTATCCTCTATCCTATCCTATCCTGTATCCTATCCAATCGTCTATGCTATCCTATCCTCTATCCTATCGCATCCTCAATCCTATCCTATCCTCAATCCTATCCCATACTCTATCCTATCCTATCCTCTATCCTATCCTATCCTCTATCCTATCCTATCCTCTATCCTATCCTATCCTCTATCCTATCCTATCCTCTATCCTATCCTATCCTCTATCCTATCCTATCCTCTATCGTATCCTATCCTCTATCCTATTAAATCCTATATCGTATCCTCTATCCTATCCTATCCTCTATCGTATCCTATCCTTTATCCTATCCTATCCTCTATCCTATCCTATCCTCTATCCTATCCTATCCTCTATCCTATCCTATCCTCTATCCTATCCTATCCTCTATCCTATCCTATCCTCTATCCTATCCTCTATCCTATCCTCTATCCTATCCTATCCTCTATCCTATCCTATCCTCTATCCTATCCTATCCTCTATCCTATCCTATCCTCTATCCTATCCTATCCTCTATCCTATCCTATCCTCTATCCTATCCTCTATCCTCTATCCTATCCTATCCTCTATCGTATCCTATCCTCTATCCTATTAAATCCCATATCGTATCCTCTATCCTATCCTATCCTCTATCGTATCCTATCCTCTATCCTATCCTATCCTCTATCCTATTAAATCCTATATCCTATCCTCTATCCTATCCTATCCTCTATCCTATCCTATCCTCTATCCTATCCTATCCTATCCTCTATCCTATCCTATCCTCTATCCTATCCTATCCTCTATCCTATCCTATCCTCTATCCTATCCCATCCTCTATCATATCCTATCCTCTATCCTATCCTATCCTCTATCCTATCCTATCCTCTATCCCATCCTATTCTCTATCCTATCCTATCATCTATCCTATCCTATCCTCTATCATATCCTATCCTCTATCCTATCCTATCCTGTATCCTATCCTATCATCTATCCTATCCTATCCTATATCCTATCCTATCCTGTATCATATCCTATCCTCTATCCTATCCTATCCTCTATCCTATTCTATCCTCTATCCTATCCAATCCTATATCCTATTCTCTATCCTATCGTATCCTCTATCGTATCCTATCCCCTATCCTATCCAATCCTCTATCCTATCCTATCCGCTATTCTATCCAATCCTATATCCTATTCTCTATCCTATCCTATCCTCTATCCTATCCTATCCTTTATCGTATCCTATCCTCTATCCTATTAAATCCTATATCGTATCCTCTATCCTATCCTATCCTCTATCGTATCCTATCCTTTATCCTATCCTATCCTCTATCCTATCCTATCCTCTATCCTATCCTATCCTCTATCCTATCCTATCCTCTTTCCTATCCTATCCTCTATCCTATCCTATCCTCTATCCTATCCTCTATCCTATCCTATCCTCTATCCTATCCTATCCTATCCTCTATCCTATCCTATCCTCTATCCTATCCTATCCTCTATCCTATCCTATCCTCTATCCTATCCTATCCTCTATCCTATCCTCTATCCTCTATCCTATCCTATGCTCTATCGTATCCTATCCTCTATCCTATTAAATCCCATATCGTATCCTCTATCCTATCCTATCCTCTATCGTATCCTATCCTCTATCCTATCCTATCCTCTATCCTATTAAATCCTATATCCTATCCTCTATCCTATCCTATCCTCTATCCTATCCTATCCTCTATCCTATCCTATCCTATCCTCTATCCTATCCTATCCTCTATCCTATCCTATCCTCTATCCTATCCTATCCTCTATCCTATCCCATCCTCTATCATATCCTATCCTCTATCCTATCCTATCCTCTATCCTATCCTATCCTCTATCCCATCCTATTCTCTATCCTATCCTATCCTCTATCCTATCCTATCCTCTATCATATCCTATCCTCTATCCTATCCTATCCTGTATCCTATCCTATCATCTATCCTATCCTATCCTATATCCTATCCTATCCTGTATCATATCCTATCCTCTATCCTATCCTATCCTCTATCCTATTCTATCCTCTATCCTATCCAATCCTATATCCTATTCTCTATCCTATCGTATCCTCTATCGTATCCTATCCCCTATCCTATCCAATCCTCTATCCTATCCTATCCGCTATTCTATCCAATCCTATATCCTATTCTCTATCCTATCCTATCCTCTATCCTATCCTATCCTTTATCGTATCCTATCCTCTATCCTATTAAATCCTATATCGGATCCTCTATCCTATCCTATCCTGTATCGTATCCTATCCTCTGTCCTATCCTATCCTCTATCCTATCCTATCCTCTATCCTATCCTATCCTCTATTCTATCCTATCCTCTATCCTATCCTATCCTCTATCCTATCCTATCCTCTATCCTATCCAATCCTATATCCTATTCTCTATCCTATCCTATCCTCTATCGTATCCTATCCCCTATCCTATCCAATCCTCTATCCTATCCTATCCGCTATCCTATCCAATCCTATATCCTATTCTCTATCCTATCCTATCCTCTATCCTATCCTATCCTCTGTCGTATCCTATCCTCTATCCTATCCTATCCTCTATCCTATCCCATCCTCTATCCTATCCTATCCTCTATCCTATCCTCTATCCTATCCTATCCTCTATCCTATCCTATCCTCTATCCTATCCTATCCTCTATCCTATCCTATCCTCTATCCTATCCTATCCTCTATCCTATCCTATCCTCTATCCTATCCAATCCTATATCCTATTCTCTATCCTATCCTATCCTCTATCGTATCCTATCCCCTATCCTATCCAATCCTCTATCCTATCCTATCCGCTATCCTATCCAATCCTATATCCTATTCTCTATCCTATCCTATCCTCTATCCTATCCTATCCTTTATCGTATCCTATCCTCTATCCTATTAAATCCTATATCGGATCCTCTATCCTATCCTATCCTCTATCGTATCCTATCCTCTATCCTATCCTATCCTCTATCCTATCCCATCCTCTATCCTATCCTATCCTCTATCCTATCGTATCCTCTATCCTATCCTATCCTCTATCCTATCCTATTCTCTATCCTATCCTATCCTCTATCCTATCCTATCCTCTATCCTATCCTATCCTCTATCGTATCCTATCCTCTATCCTATTAAATAGTATATCGTATCCTCTATCCTATCCTATCCTCTATCGTATCCTATCCTCTATCCTATCCTATCCTCTATCCTATCCTATCCTCTATCCTATCCTATCCTCTATACTATCCTCTATCCTATCCTATCCTCTATCCTATCCTATCCTCTATCCTATCCTATCCTCTATCCTATCCTATCCTCTATCCTATATTATCCTCTATCGTATCCCATCCTCTATCCTATCCTATTCTCTATCCTATCCTATCCTCTATCCTATCCTATCCTCTATCCTATCCAATCCTCTATGCTATCCTATCCTCTATCATATCGTATCCTCTATCCTATCGCATCCTCAATCCTATCCTGTCCTCAATCGTATCGCATACTCTATCCTATCCTACCCTCTGTCCTATCATATCCTCTATCCTATCCTATCCTCTATCCTGTCCTATCCTCTATCCTATCCTATCCTCTATCCTGTCTTATTCTCTATCCTATCCTATCCTTTATCCTATAACATCCTGTATCCTATCCTATCCTCTATCCTGTCCTATTCTCTATCCTATCCTATCCTGTATCCTATAATATCCTGTATCCTATCCTTTCCTCTATCCTGTCCTATCCTCTATCCAATCCTATCCTGTATCCTATAATATCCTCCATCCTATCCTATCCTCTATCCTATCCTATCCTCTATCCTATCGTATCCTCTATCCTATCCTCTCCTCTATCCTATCCCATCGTCTATCCTATCCTACCCTCTGCCCTATCCTATCCTGTATCCTATAATATCCGCTATCCTACCCTCTGCCCTATCCTATCCTGTATCCTATAATATCCGCTATCCTATCCTATCCTCTATCCTATCCGCTATCCTATCCTACCTTCTATTCTATCCTATCCTCTATCCTATCCAATCCCCTATCCTATTATACGCTCTATCCGATCCTATCCGCTATCCTATCCTATCCTCTATCCTATCCTATCCTCTATCCTATCCTATTCTCTATCGTATCCTATCCTCTATCCTATCCTATCCTCCATCCTATCCTATCCTCTATCCTATCCAATCTTCTGTTCTATAATATCCTCTGTTCTATAATGTCCTCTATCCTATCAAATCCTCTATCCTATCCTCTATCCTGTCCTATCCTCAATCCTATCCTGTATCCTATCCAATCGTCTATGCTATCCTATCCTCTATCCTATCGCATCCTCAATCCTATCCTATCCTCAATCCTATCCCATACTCTATCCTATCCTACCCTCTATCCTATCCTGTCCTCTATCGTATCCTATCCTCTATCCTATCCTATCCTATATCCTATAAAATCCTCTATCCTATCCTATACACAATCCTATCCTATCCACTATCCTATCCTATCCTCTATCCTATCGTATCCTCTATCGTATCCCATCCTCTATCGTATCCTATCCTCTCTCCTATCCCATCCTATATGCCATAATATCCTCTATCCTATCCCATCCTCTATCGTATTCTATCCTCTATCCTATCCCATCCTATATGCCATAATATCCTCTATCCTATCCCATCCTCTATCGTATCCTATCCTCTATCCTATCCTATTCCTCTATCCAATCCTATCCTCCACCCTATCCTATCCTCTATCCAATCCTATCCTCTATCATATCATATCCTCAATCCTATCCTATCTTCTATCTTATCCTATCCTCTAACCCATCCTATCATCCATCCAATCCTATCCTCTATCCTATACTATCCTCTATCCTATCCTATCCTCTACCGTATCCTACCATGTATCCTATCCTGTCCTCTATCATATCCTATCCTCTGCCCTATCCTATCCTCTATCTTATCATATCCTCTGTCCCATCCTATCCTCCATCCTATCCTATCCTCTATCGTATCCTACCATCTATCCTATCCTCTATCATATCCTATCATATATCCTATCTTATCCTCTATCCTATCCTATCCTGTAGCCTATCGTATCCTCTATCATATCCTATCCTCTATCCTATCCTATCCTATCCTCTATCTCATCCTATCCTCTATCCGATCCTATCCTCCATCTTATCCTATCCTCTATCCCATCCTATCCTCCATCCTAACCTATCCACCATCCTATCCTATTCTCTATCCTATCCTATCCTCTATCCTATCCTATCCTCTATCCTATCCTATCCTCTATCCTATCCTATCCTCTATCCTATCCTATCCTCTATCCTATCCTATCCTCTATCCTATCCTATCCTCTATCCTATCCTATCCTCTATCCTATCCTATCCTCTATCGTATCCTATCCTCTATCCTATTAAATCCTATATCGTATCCTCTATCCTATCCTATCCTCTATCGTATCCTATCCTTTATCCTATCCTATCCTCTTTCCTATCCTATCCTCTATCCTATCCTATCCTCTATCCTATCCTATCCTCTATCCTATCCTATCCTCTATCCTATCCTATCCTCTATCCTATCCTATCCTCTATCCTATCCTCTATCCTCTATCCTATCCTATCCTCTATCGTATCCTATCCTCTATCCTATTAAATCCCATATCGTATCCTCTATCCTATCCTATCCTCTATCGTATCCTATCCTCTATCCTATCCTATCCTCTATCCTATTAAATCCTATATCGTATCCTCTATCCTATCCTATCCTCTATCCTATCCTATCCTCTATCCTATCCTATCCTATCCTCTATCCTATCCTATCCTCTATCCTATCCTATCCTCTATCCTATCCTATCCTCTATCCTATCCCATCCTCTATCATATCCTATCCTCTATCCTATCCTATCCTCTATCCTATCCTATCCTCTATCCCATCCTATTCTCTATCCTATCCTATCCTCTATCCTATCCTATCCTCTATCCTATCCAATCCTCTATGCTATCCTATCCTCTATCATATCGTATCCTCTATCCTATCGCATCCTCAATCCTATCCTGTCCTCAATCGTATCGCATACTCTATCCTATCCTACCCTCTGTCCTATCATATCCTCTATCCTATCCTATCCTCTATCCTGTCCTATCCTCTATCCTATCCTATCCTCTATCCTGTCTTATTCTCTATCCTATCCTATCCTTTATCCTATAACATCCTGTATCCTATCCTATCCTCTATCCTGTCCTATTCTCTATCCTATCCTATCCTGTATCCTATAATATCCTGTATCCTATCCTTTCCTCTATCCTGTCCTATCCTCTATCCAATCCTATCCTGTATCCTATAATATCCTCCATCCTATCCTATCCTCTATCCTATCCTATCCTCTATCCTATCGTATCCTCTATCCTATCCTCTCCTCTATCCTATCCCATCGTCTATCCTATCCTACCCTCTGCCCTATCCTATCCTGTATCCTATAATATCCGCTATCCTACCCTCTGCCCTATCCTATCCTGTATCCTATAATATCCGCTATCCTATCCTATCCTCTATCCTATCCGCTATCCTATCCTACCTTCTATTCTATCCTATCCTCTATCCTATCCAATCCCCTATCCTATTATACGCTCTATCCGATCCTATCCGCTATCCTATCCTATCCTCTATCCTATCCTATCCTCTATCCTATCCTATTCTCTATCGTATCCTATCCTCTATCCTATCCTATCCTCCATCCTATCCTATCCTCTATCCTATCCAATCTTCTGTTCTATAATATCCTCTGTTCTATAATGTCCTCTATTCTATCAAATCCTCTATCCTATCCTCTATCCTGTCCTATCCTCAATCCTATCCTGTATCCTATCCAATCGTCTATGCTATCCTATCCTCTATCCTATCGCATCCTCAATCCTATCCTATCCTCAATCCTATCCCATACTCTATCCTATCCTACCCTCTATCCTATCCTGTCCTCTATCGTATCCTATCCTCTATCCTATCCTATCCTATATCCTATAAAATCCTCTATCCTATCCTATACACAATCCTATCCTATCCACTATCCTATCCTATCCTCTATCCTATCGTATCCTCTATCGTATCCCATCCTCTATCGTATCCTATCCTCTCTCCTATCCCATCCTATATGCCATAATATCCTCTATCCTATCCCATCCTCTATCGTATTCTATCCTCTATCCTATCCCATCCTATATGCCATAATATCCTCTATCCTATCCCATCCTCTATCGTATCCTATCCTCTATCCTATCCTATTCCTCTATCCAATCCTATCCTCCACCCTATCCTATCCTCTATCCAATCCTATCCTCTATCATATCATATCCTCAATCCTATCCTATCTTCTATCTTATCCTATCCTCTAACCCATCCTATCATCCATCCAATCCTATCCTCTATCCTATACTATCCTCTATCCTATCCTATCCTCTACCGTATCCTACCATGTATCCTATCCTGTCCTCTATCATATCCTATCCTCTGCCCTATCCTATCCTCTATCTTATCATATCCTCTGTCCCATCCTATCCTCCATCCTATCCTATCCTCTATCGTATCCTACCATCTATCCTATCCTCTATCATATCCTATCATATATCCTATCTTATCCTCTATCCTATCCTATCCTGTAGCCTATCGTATCCTCTATCATATCCTATCCTCTATCCTATCCTATCCTATCCTCTATCTCATCCTATCCTCTATCCGATCCTATCCTCCATCTTATCCTATCCTCTATCCCATCCTATCCTCCATCCTAACCTATCCACCATCCTATCCTATTCTCTATCCTATCCTATCCTCTATCCTATCCTATCCTCTATCCTATCCTATCCTCTATCCTATCCTATCCTCTATCCTATCCTATCATCTATCCTATCCTATCCTCTATCCTATCCTATCCTCTATCCTATCCTATCCTCTATCCTATCCTATCCTCTATCGTATCCTATCCTCTATCCTATTAAATCCTATATCGTATCCTCTATCCTATCCTATCCTCTATCGTATCCTATCCTTTATCCTATCCTATCCTCTTTCCTATCCTATCCTCTATCCTATCCTATCCTCTATCCTATCCTATCCTCTATCCTATCCTATCCTCTATCCTATCCTATCCTCTATCCTATCCTATCCTCTATCCTATCCTATCCTCTATCCTATCCTCTATCCTCTATCCTATCCTATCCTCTATCGTATCCTATCCTCTATCCTATTAAATCCCATATCGTATCCTCTATCCTATCCTATCCTCTATCGTATCCTATCCTCTATCCTATCCTATCCTCTATCCTATTAAATCCTATATCGTATCCTCTATCCTATCCTATCCTCTATCCTATCCTATCCTCTATCCTATCCTATCCTATCCTCTATCCTATCCTATCCTCTATCCTATCCTATCCTCTATCCTATCCTATCCTCTATCCTATCCCATCCTCTATCATATCCTATCCTCTATCCTATCCTATCCTCTATCCTATCCTATCCTCTATCCCATCCTATTCTCTATCCTATCCTATCCTCTATCCTATCCTATCATCTATCCTATCCTATCCTATATCCTATCCTATCCTGTATCATATCCTATCCTCTATCCTATCCTATCCTCTATCCTATCCTATCCTTTATCGTATCCTATCCTCTATCCTATTAAATCCTATATCGGATCCTCTATCCTATCAAATCCTCTATCGTATCCTATCCTCTATCCTATCCTATCCTGTATCCTATCCAATCGTCTATGCTATCCTATCCTCTATCCTATCGCATCCTCAATCCTATCCTATCCTCAATCCTATCCCATACTCTATCCTATCCTATCCTCTATCCTATCCTATCCTCTATCCTTTCCTATCCTCTATCCTATCCTATCCTCTATCCTATCCTATCCTCTATCCTATCCTATCCTCTATCCTATCCTATCCTCTATCGTATCCTATCCTCTATCCTATTAAATCCTATATCGTATCCTCTATCCTATCCTATCCTCTATCGTATCCTATCCTTTATCCTATCCTATCCTCTATCCTATCCTATCCTCTATCCTATCCTATCCTCTATCCTATCCTATCCTCTATCCTATCCTATCCTCTATCCTATCCTATCCTCTATCCTATCCTATCCTCTATCCTATCCTCTATCCTATCCTATCCTCTATCCTATCCTATCCTCTATCCTATCCTATCCTCTATCCTATCCTATCCTCTATCCTATCCTATCCTCTATCCTATCCTATCCTCTATCCTATCCTATCCTCTATCCTATCCTCTATCCTCTATCCTATCCTATCCTCTATCGTATCCTATCCTCTATCCTATTGAATCCCATATCGTATCCTCTATCCTATCCTATCCTCTATCGTATCCTATCCTCTATCCTATCCTATCCTCTATCCTATTAAATCCTATATCCTATCCTCTATCCTATCCTATCCTCTATCCTATCCTATCCTCTATCCTATCCTATCCTCTATCCTATCCTATCCTATCCTCTATCCTATCCTATCCTCTATCCTATCCTATCCTCTATCCTATCCTATCCTCTATCCTATCCCATCCTCTATCATATCCTATCCTCTATCCTATCCTATCCTCTATCCTATCCTATCCTCTATCCCATCCTATTCTCTATCCTATCCTATCATCTATCCTATCCTATCCTCTATCATATCCTATCCTCTATCCTATCCTATCCTGTATCCTATCCTATCATCTATCCTATCCTATCCTATATCCTATCCTATCCTGTATCATATCCTATCCTCTATCCTATCCTATCCTCTATCCTATTCTATCCTCTATCCTATCCAATCCTATATCCTATTCTCTATCCTATCGTATCCTCTATCGTATCCTATCCCCTATCCTATCCAATCCTCTATCCTATCCTATCCGCTATTCTATCCAATCCTATATCCTATTCTCTATCCTATCCTATCCTCTATCCTATCCTATCCTTGATCGTATCCTATCCTCTATCCTATTAAATCCTATATCGTATCCTCTATCCTATCCTATCCTCTATCGTATCCTATCCTTTATCCTATCCTATCCTCTATCCTATCCTATCCTCTATCCTATCCTATCCTCTATCCTATCCTATCCTCTATCCTATCCTATCCTCTATCCTATCCTATCCTCTATCCTATCCTATCCTCTATCCTATCCTCTATCCTATCCTATCCTCTATCCTATCCTATCCTCTATCCTATCCTATCCTCTATCCTATCCTATCCTCTATCCTATCCTATCCTCTATCCTATCCTATCCTCTATCCTATCCTCTATCCTCTATCCTATCCTATGCTCTATCGTATCCTATCCTCTATCCTATTAAATCCCATATCGTATCCTCTATCCTATCCTATCCTCTATCGTATCCTATCCTCTATCCTATCCTATCCTCTATCCTATTAAATCCTATATCCTATCCTCTATCCTATCCTATTCTCTATCCTATCCTATCCTCTATCCTATCCTATCCTCTATCCTATCCTATCCTCTATCCTATCCTATCCTATCCTCTATCCTATCCTATCCTCTATCCTATCCTATCCTCTATCCTATCCTATCCTCTATCCTATCCCATCCTCTATCATATCCTATCCTCTATCCTATCCTATCCTCTATCCTATCCTATCCTCTATCCCATCCTATTCTCTATCCTATCCTATCCTCTATCCTATCCTATCCTCTATCATATCCTATCCTCTATCCTATCCTATCCTGTATCCTATCCTATCATCTATCCTATCCTATCCTATATCCTATCCTATCCTGTATCATATCCTATCCTCTATCCTATCCTATCCTCTATCCTATTCTATCCTCGATCCTATCCAATCCTATATCCTATTCTCTATCCTATCGTATCCTCTATCGTATCCTATCCCCTATCCTATCCAATCCTCTATCCTATCCTATCCGCTATTCTATCCAATCCTATATCCTATTCTCTATCCTATCCTATCCTCTATCCTATCCTATCCTTTATCGTATCCTATCCTCTATCCTATTAAATCCTATATCGGATCCTCTATCCTATCCTATCCTGTATCGTATCCTATCCTCTATCCTATCCTATCCTCTATCCTATCCTATCCTCTATCCTATCCTATCCTCTATTCTATCCTATCCTCTATCCTATCCTATCCTCTATCCTATCCTATCCTCTATCCTATCCAATCCTATATCCTATTCTCTATCCTATCCTATCCTCTATCGTATCCTATCCCCTATCCTATCCAATCCTCTATCCTATCCTATCCGCTATCCTATCCAATCCTATATCCTATTCTCTATCCTATCCTATCCTCTATCCTATCCTATCCTTTATCGTATCCTATCCTCTATCCTATTAAATCCTATATCGGATCCTCTATCCTATCCTATCCTCTGTCGTATCCTATCCTCTATCCTATCCTATCCTCTATCCTATCCCATCCTCTATCCTATCCTATCCTCTATCCTATCGTATCCTCTATCCTATCCTATCCTCTATCCTATCCTATTCTCTATCCTATCCTATCCTCTATCCTATCCTATCCTCTATCCTATCCTATCCTCTATCGTATCCTATCCTCTATCCTATTAAATAGTATATCGTATCCTCTATCCTATCCTATCCTCTATCGTATCCTATCCTCTATCCTATCCTATCCTCTATCCTATCCTATCCTCTATCCTATCCTATCCGCTATCCTATCCTCTATCCTATCCTATCCTCTATCCTATCCTATCCTCTATCCTATCCTATCCTCTATCCCATCCTATTCTCTATCCTATCCTATCCTCTATCCTATCCTATCCTCTATCATATCCTATCCTCTATCCTATCCTATCCTGTATCCTATCCTATCATCTATCCTATCCTATCCTATATCCTATCCTATCCTGTATCATATCCTATCCTCTATCCTATCCTATCCTCTATCCTATTCTATCCTCTATCCTATCCAATCCTATATCCTATTCTCTATCCTATCCTATCCTCTATCGTATCCTATCCCCTATCCTATCCAATCCTCTATCCTATCCTATCCGCTATTCTATCCAATCCTATATCCTATTCTCTATCCTATCCTATCCTCTATCCTATCCTATCCTTTATCGTATCCTATCCTCTATCCTATTAAATCCTATATCGGATCCTCTATCCTATCCTATCCTGTATCGTATCCTATCCTCTATCCTATCCTATCCTCTATCCTATCCTATCCTCTATCCTATCCTATCCTCTATTCTATCCTATCCTCTATCCTATCCTATCCTCTATCCTGTCCTATCCTCTATCCTATGCAATCCTATATCCTATTCTCTATCCTATCCTATCCTCTATCCTATCCTATCCTCTATCATATCCTATCCTCTATCCTATCCTATCCTGTATCCTATCCTATCCGCTATCCTATCCAATCCTATATCCTATTCTCTATCCTATCCTATCCTCTATCCTATCCTATCCTTTATCGTATCCTATCCTCTATCCTATTAAATCCTATATCGGATCCTCTATCCTATCCTATCCTCTGTCGTATCCTATCCTCTATCCTATCCTATCCTCTATCGTATCCTATCCTCTATCCTATCCTATCCTCTATCCTATCCTATCCTCTATCCTATCCTATCCGCTATCCTATCCTCTATCCTATCCTATCCTCTATCCTATCCTATCCTCTATCCTATCCTATCCTCAATCCTATCCCATACCGTATTATATCCTACCTTCTGTCCGATCCTATCCTCTATCCTACCCTATCCTCTATCCCATCCTGTCCTCTATCCTATCCCATCCTCTATCCTATCCTATCCTCAATCCTATCCCATACTCTATCCTATCCTACCCTCTGTCCTACCCTATCCTCTATCCTATCCTATCCTCTATCCTATCCTGTCCTCTACCATATCCTATCCTCTATCCTATCCTATCCTCTATCCTATGCTGTCCTCTATCCTATCAAAACCCCTATCCTATGCTCTATCCTATCCTATCCTGTATCCTATCCAATCCCCCATCCTTTCCTCTATCCTATCCTCTATCCTATCCTAACCTCTATCCTATCCCATCCTCTACCCTATCCTATCCTCAATCCTATCCCATACTCTATCCTATCCTATCCTCAATCCTATCCCATACTCTATCCTATCCTACCCTCTGTCCTATCCTATCCTCTATCCTATCCTATCCTCTATCCTATCCTGTCCTCTACCCTATCCTATACTCTATCCTATACTATCCGGTATACTATCCTATCCTCTATTATATAATATACTCTATCCTATCCAATCTTCTATCCTATCCTCTATACTCTCCTATCCTCAATCCTATCCTATTCCCTATCCTATCCTATCCTCCATCCTGTCCTATCCTCTATCCTATCTAATAATGTATCCTATTCTATCCTCTATCCTATCCTATCCTCTACTCTATACTATCCTCTATCCTATCCTATCCTCTATCCTATCGTATCCCCTATCCTTTCCCATCCTCTATCCTATCCTATCGTCTATCCTATAATATCCTCTATCCTATACTATCCTCTATCCTATCCTATCATCTATTATATAATATCCTCTATCCAATGCAATCCCCTATCCTATCCTCTATCCTATCCTATCCTGTATCATATCCAATCCCCTATCCTATACTCTATCCTATTGTATCCTCTATCCTATCGTATACTCTATCCTATCCTATCCTCTATCCTATCCAATCCTCTATCCTATCCTATCCTCCATCCTGTCCTATCCTCTATCCTATCTAATAATGTATCCTATTCTATCCTCTATCCTATCCTATCCTCTACTCTATACTATCCTCTATCCTATCCTATCCTCTATCCTATCGTATCCCCTATCCTTTCCCATCCTCTATCCTATCCTATCGTCTATCCTATAATATCCTCTATCCTATACTATCCGCTATCCTCTCCTATCCTCTATTATATAATATCCTCTATCCTATCCAATCCTCTATCCTATCCTCTATCCTATCCTATCCTCAATCCTATCCTATTCCCTATCCTATCCTATCCTCTATCCTATCCTATCCTGTATCCTATCCAATAATCTACCCTATCCTATCCTCTATCCTATCCCATCCTCTAGCCTATCCTATCCTCTATCCTATCCTATCCTCTATCCTATCGTATCTTCTATCCTATCCCATCCTCTATCCTATCCTATCGTCTATCCTATAATATCCTCTATCCTATTCTATCCTCTATCCTATCCTATCCTCTAGCCTATCCTATCATTTATCCTATCCTATCCTCTATCTCATCCTATCCTCTATTCCATCCTATCCTCTATTCCATCCTATCCTCCATCCTATCCTATCCTCTATCCTATACCACCCTCTATCCAATCCTACCCTCTATCCAATCCTATCCTCTATCCTATCCGGACCTCTATCCTATCCTATACTATATCCTATACTATCCTCTCTCCTATCCTTTATCCTATCCAATCCCCTATCCTATCCCTTATCCTGTCCTATCCTGTATCCTACCCAAGCCGCTATCCTATCCTCTATCCTATCCTATCCTCAATCCTATCTTATCCTCTACCCTATCCTATACTCTAGCCTATCCTATCCTCTATCCTACGATATCCTCTATCCTATCCTCTATCCTATCCTCTATCCTATCCTATCTTCTATTATATAATATCCTCTATCCCATCCTATCCTCTATCCTATCCTATCCTCTATCCTATCCTATCCTCTATCCTATCCTATCCTCTGTCCTATCCTACCCTCTGTCCTATCCTATCCTATATCCTATCCTATCCTCTATCCTATCCCATCCTCTATCGTATCCTATCCTCTATCCTATCCTATTCCTCTATCCTATTCTTTCCTCTATCCTATCCAATCCTCTGTCTCATGCTATCCTCCATCCTATCCTATCCTCTATCCTATCCTATCTTCTATCTTATCATATCCTCTATCCCACCCTATCCTCCATCCTATCCTATCCTCTACCCTATCCTATCCTCTATCCTATCCTATCCTCTATCCTATCGTATCATCTATCGTATCCCATCCTCTACCGTATCCTATCCTCTATCCTATCCCATTCCTCTATCTAATCCTATCCTCTACCCTATCCTATCCTCTATCCTATCGTATCCTCTATCCTATCGTATCCTCTATCCTATCCCATCCTCTATCGTATCCTATCCTCTAGCCTATCCTATCCTCTATCCTACGATATCCTCTATACTATCCTCAATCCTATCCTCTATCCTATCCTAACTTCTATTATATAATATCCTCTATCCCATCCTATCATCTATTCTATTATATCCTCTATCCATTGCAATCCCCTATCCTATCCTCCATTCTATCCTATCCTCTCCTATACTATCCTCTATCCTATCTTATCCTATACCGTATCCTACCATCTATCCTATCCTATCTTCTATCATATCCTATCCTTTATCCTATCCTATCCTCTATCCTATTCTATCCTCTATCGTATCCTATCCTCTATCGTATCCTACCATCTATCGTATCCTATCCTCTATCCAATCCTATGCTCCATCCTATCTTATCCTCTATCGTATCCTATCCTCTATCCAATCCTATCCTCTATCATATCCTATCCTCAATCGTATCCTATCCTCTATCCTATAGTATCCTCTATCCTACCCTATCCTCTACCGTATCCTACCATCTATCCTATCCTATCCTCTATAATATCCTATCCTCTATCCTGTCCTATCTTCTATCTTATCATATCCTCCATCCCATCCTATCCTCCATCCTATCCTATCCTCTATCCTATACTATCCTCTATCCTATCCTATCCTCTACCGTATCCTACCATCTATCCTATCCTATCCTCTATCCTATCCTATCCTCTATCCTATCATATCCTCTATCTTATCCTATTCTCTATCCCATCCTATCCTCCATCCTATCATATACTCTACCCTATCCTATCCTCTATCCTATCCTATCCTCTATACTATACCATCCTCTATCCTATCCTATCGTCTATCCTATAATATCCCCTATCCTATCCAATCTTCTATCCTATCCTCTATCCTATCCTCTATCCTATCCTCTATCCTATCCTGTCCGCTATCGTATCCTATCCTCTATCCTATCCTATCCTATATCCTATAAAATCCTCTATCCTATCCTATACTCTATCCTATCCTATCCTCTATCCTATCCTATCCTCTATCGTATCCCATTCTCTATCGTATCCTATCCTCTGTCCTATCCCATCCTATGTACCATAATATCCTCTATCCTATCCTATCCTCTGTCTCATCCTACCCTCTATACAATCCTATGCTCTACCGTATCCTACCATGTATCCTATCCTATCCTCTATCATATCCTATCCTCTGTCCTATCCTATCCTCTATCTTATCATATCCTCTATCCCATCCTATCCTCCAACCTATCATATCCTCTATCGTATCCTACCATCTACCCTATCCTCTATCATATCCTATCCTCTATCCTATCCTATCCTCTATCTTATCGTATCCTCTATCCCATCCTATCCTACATCCTATCCTATCCTCCATCCTATCCTATCCTCTATCCCATTGTATCCTCCATCCTATCCTATCCTCCATCCTATCCTATCCTCTATCCAATCCTATCCTCTATCCTATCCTATCCTGTATCCTATCCTATCCTCTAACCTATCCTGTCCTCTATCCTATCCTATACTCTATCCTATACTATCCGGTATCCTATCCTATCCTCTATTATATAATATCCTCTATCCTATCCAATCCTCTATCCTATCCGCTATCCTATCCTATCCTCAATCCTATCCTATCCCCTATCCTATCCTATCCTCAATCCTATCCTATCCTCTATCCTATCCAATACTCTATCCTATCCTATCCCCTATCCTATCCTAGCCTCTATCCTATCCTATCCTCTATCCTATCCTATCCTCTATCCTATCGTGTCCTCTATCCAATCCCATCCTCTATCCTATCCTATCGTCTATCCTATAATATCCTCTATCCTATCCTATCCTCTATCCTATAATATCCTCTATTCTATCCAATCCTCTATCCGATCCTATCCTCTATCGTATCCTACCATCTACCCTATCCTCTATCATATCCTCTCCTCTATCCTATCCTATCCTCTATCTTATCGTATCCTCTATCCCATCCTATCCTACATCCTATCCTATCCTCCATCCTATCCTATCCTCTATCCCATTGTATCCTCCATCCTATCCTATCCTCCATCCTATCCTATCCTCTATCCAATCCTATCCTCTATCGTATCCTGTCCTTTATCCTATCCTATCCTCTATCCTATTCTATCCTCTATCGTATCCTATCCTCTATCGTATCCTACCATCTATCCTATCCTATATTCTATCCCATCCTATCCTCTATCGTATCCTATCCTCTATCGTATCCTACCATCTATCCTATCCTATCCTCTATCCCATCCTATCGTCTATCCTATGCTATCCTCTATCCTATCCTATCCTCTATCCTATCCTATCCTCTATCCTATTGTATCCTCTATCCTATCCCATCCTCTATCCTATCGTATCCTCTATCGTATCCCATCCGCTATCGTATCCTATCCTCTATCCTATCCCATCCTATGTGCCATAATATCCTCTATCGTAACCTATCCGCTATCCTATCCTGTCCTCTATCGTATCCTATCCTCTAACCTATCCTGTATCCTATCCTATCCTCTATCCTATAATATCCTCTATCCAATCCTATCCTCTATCCTATCCTATCCTCAATCCTATCCTATCCTCTATCGTATTCTATCCTCTATCGTATCCTACCATCTATCCTATCCTATCCTCTATCCCATCCTATCGTCTATCCTATGCTATCCTCTATCCTATCCTATCCTCTATCCTATCCTATACTCTGTCCTATCCTACCCTCTGTCCTATCCTATCCTATATCCAATCCTATCCTCTATCCTATCCTGACCTCTGTCCTATCCTCTACCCTATCCTATACTCTATCCTATCCTATCCTCTATCCTATACCATCCTCTATCCTATCCTATCGTCTATCCTATCGTATCCTCTATCCTATCCCATCCTCTATCCTATCCTATCCTCTACCCTATCCTATACTCTATCCTATACTATCCGGTATCCTATCCTATCCTCTATTACATAATATACACTATACTATCCAATCCTCTATCCTATCCTCTATACTATCCTATCCTCAATCCTATCCTATCCTCAATCCTATCCTATTCCCTATCCTATCCTATCCTCTATCCTATCCTATCCTCTATCCTATCCAATAATCTATCCTATTCTATCGTTTATCCTATCCTATCCTCTAACCTATCCTATCCTCTATCCTATCCTATCCTCTATCCTATCCCATCCTCTATCCTATCCTATCGTCTATCCTATAATATCCTCTATCCTATCCTATCCTCTATCCTATCCTTTCCTCTACCCTCTCCTATTCTCTATCCTATCCTATCCTCTATCCTGTCGTATCCTCTATCGTATCCTATCCTCTATCCTATTAAATCCTATATCGTATCCTCTATCCTATCCTATCCTCTATCCTATCCTATCCTCTATCCTATATTATCCTCTATCCTATCCCATCCTCTATCCTACCCTATCCTCTATCCTATCCTATCCTCTATCCTATCCTATCCTCTATCCTATCCTATCCTCTATCCTATCCTATCCTCTATCCTATCCTATCACCTATCCTATCCTATCCTCTATCCTATCCTATCCACTATCCTATCCTATCCTCTATCCTATCCTATCCTCTATCCTATCCTATCCTGTATCCTATCCTATCCTCTATCCTATCCTATCCTCTATCCTATCCTATCCTGTATCGTATCCTATCCTCTATCCTATCCTATCCTCTATCCTATTCTATCCTCTATCCTATCCAATCCTATATCCTATTCTCTATCCTATCCTATCCTCTATCGTATCCTATCCCCTATCCTATCCAATCCTCTATCCTATCCTATCCGCTATCCTATCCAATCCTATATCCTATTCTCTTTCCTATCCTATCCTCTATCCTATCCTATCCTTTATCGTATCCTATCCTCTATCCTATTAAATCCTATATCGGATCCTCTATCCTATCCTATCCTCTATCCTATCCTATCCTCTATCCTATCCTATCCTCTATCCTATCCTATCCTCTATCCTACCCTATTCTCTATCCTATCCTATCCTCTATCGTATCCTATCCTCTATCATATTAAATCCTATATCGTATCCTCTATCCTATCCTATCCTCTATCGTATCCTATCCTCTATCCTATCCTATCCTCTATCCTATCCTATCCTCTATCCTATCCTATCCTCTATCCTATATTATCCTCTATCCTATCCTTTCCTCTATCCTATCCTATTCTCTATCCTATCCTATCCTCTATCCTATCGTAACCTCTATCGTATCCTATCCTCTATCCTCTATCCTATCCTATCCTCTATCCTATCCTATCCTCTATCCTATCCAATCCTCTATCCTATCCCATCCTCTATCCTATCCTATCCTCTATCCTATCCTATCCTCTATCCTATCCTATCCTCTATCCCATCCTATTCTCTATCCTATCCTATCCTCTATCCTATCCTATCCTCTATCATATCCTATCCTCTATCCTACCCTATCCTGTATCCTATCCTATCCTCTATCCTATCCTATCCTCTATCCTATCCTATCCTGTACCATATCCTATCCTCTATCCTATCCTATCCTCTATCCTATTCTATCCTCTATCCTATCCAATCCTATATCCTATCCTATCCTCTATCCTATCCTATCCTCTATCCTATAATATCCTCTATCCTATATTATCCTCTATCCTATCCCATCCTCTATCCTATCCTATCCTCTATCCTATCCTATCCTCTATCCTATACTTTCCTCTATCCTATCCTATTCTCTATCCTATCCTATCCTCTATCCTACCCTATCCTCTATCCTATCCAATCCTATATCCTATTGTCTATCCTATCCTATCCTCTATCCTATCCTATCCTTTATCGTATCCTATCCTCTATCCTATTAAATCCTATATCGGATCCTCTATCCTATCCTCTATCCTATCCTATCCTCTATCCTATATTATCCTCTATCCTATCCTATCCTCTATCCTATCCTATCCTCTATCCTATCCTATTCTCTATCCTATCCTATCCTCTATCCTATCCTATCCTTTATCGTATACTATCCTCTATCCTATTAAATCCTATATCGGATCCTCTATCCTATCCTATCCTCTATCGTATCCTATCCTCTATCCTATTAAATCCTATATCGTATCCTCTATCCTATCCTATCCTCTATCGTATCCTATCCTCTATCCTATCCTATCCTCTATCCTATCCTATCCTCTATCCTATCCTATCCTCTACCCTATCCTATCCTGTATCATATCCTATCCTCTATCGTATCCTATCCTCTATCGTATCCTATACTCTATCCTATTAAATCCTATATCGTATCCTCTATCCTATCCTATCCTCTATCGTATCATATCCTCTATCCTATCCTATCCTCTATCGTATCCTATCCTCCATCCTATCCTATCCTCTATCCTATATTATCCTCTATCCTATCCCATCCTCTATCCTATCCTATCCTCTATCCTATCCTATCCTCTATTCTATCCTATCCTCTATCCTATTAAATCCTATATCGTATCCTCTATCATATCCTATCCTCTATCCTATCCTATCCTCTATCCTATCCTTATCCTCTATCGTATCCTATCCTCTATCCTATCCCATCCTCTATCCTATCCTATCCTCTATCCTATCCTATCCTCTATCCTATCCTATCCTCTATCCTATCCTATTCTCTATCCTATCCTATCCTCTATCCTATCCTATCCTCTATCATATCCTATCCTCTATCCTATCCTATCCTGTATCCTATCCTATCCTGTATCATATCCTATCCTCTATCCTATCCTATCCTCTATCCTATTCTATCCTGTATCCTATCCAATCCTATATCCTATTCTCTATCCTATCCAATCCCCTATCCTATCCTATCCGCTATCCTATCCAATCCTATATCCTATCCTCTATCCTATCGTATCCTCTATCGTATCCTATCCTCTATAATATTAAATCCTATATCGTATCCTCTATCCTATCCTATCCTCTATCCTATCCTATCCTCTATCCTATCCTATCCTCTATCCTATCCTATCCTCTATCGTATCCTATCCTCTATCGTATCCTATCCGCTATCCTATCCAATCCTATAGCCTATTCTCTATCCTATCCTATCCTCTATCCTATCCTATCCTTTATCGTATCCTATCCTCTATCCTATTAAATCCTATATCGGATCCTCTATCCTATCCTATCCTCTATCCTATCCTATCCTCTATCCTATCCTATCCTCTATCCTATCCTTTCCTCTATCCTATCCTATTCTCTATCCTATCCTATCCTCTATCCTATCGTATCCTCTATCGTATCCTATCCTCTATCCTATTAAATCCTATATCGTATCCTCTATCCTATCCTATCCTCTATCCTATCCTATTCTCTATCCTATCCTATCCTCTATCCTATCCTATCCTTTATCGTATCCTATCCTCTATCCTATTAAATCCTATATCGGATCCTCTATCCTATCCTATCCTCTATCCTATCCTATCCTCTATCCTATCCTATCCTCTATCCTATCCTATCCTCTATCCTATTCTATCCTCTATCCTATACAATCCTATATCCTATTCTCTATCCTATCCTATCCTCTATCGTATCCTATCCCCTATCCTATCCAATCCTCTATCCTATCCTATCCGCTATCCTATCCAATCCTATATCCTATTCTCTATCCTATCCTATCCTCTATCCTATCCTATCCTTTATCGTATCGTATCCTCTATCCTATTAAATCCTATATCGTATCCTCTATCCTATCCTATCCTCTATCGTATCCTATCCTCTATCCTATCCTATCCTCTATCCTATCCTATCCTCTATCCTATCCTATCCTCTATCCTATATTATTCTCTATCCTATCCCATCCTCTATCCTATCCTATCCTCTATCCTATATTATCCTCTATCCTATCCCATCCTCTATCCTATCCTATCCTCTATCCTATCCTATCCTCTATCCTATCCTTTCCTCTATCCTATCCTATTCTCTATCCTATCCTATCCTCTATCCTATCGTATCCTCTATCGTATCCTATCCTCTTTCCTATTAAATCCTATATCGTATCCTCTATCCTATCCTATCCTCTATCCTATCCTATCCTCTATCCTATCCTATCCTCTATCCTATCCTATCCTCTATCCTATCCTATCCTCTATCCTATCCTATCCTCTATCCTATCCTATCCTCTATCCTATCCCATCCTCTATCCTATCCTATCCTCTATCCTATCCTATCCTCTATCCTATCCTATCCTCTATCCCATCCTATTCTCTATCCTATCCTATCCTCTATCCTATCCTATCCTCTATCATATCCTATCCTCTATCCTATCCTATCCTGTATCCTATCCTATCCTCTATGCTATCCTATCCTCTATGCTATCCTATCCTCTATCCTATCCTATGCTGTATCATATCCTACCCTCTATCCTATCCTATCCTCTATCCTATTCTATCCTCTATCCTATCCAATCCTATATCCTATTCTCTATCCTATCCTATCCTCTATCGTATCCTATCCCCTACCCTATCCAATCCTCTATCTTATCCTATCCGCTATCCTATCCAATCCTATATCCTATTCTCTATCCTATCCTATCCTCTATCCTATCCTATCCTTTATCGTATCCTATCCTCTATCCTATTAAATCCTATATCGGATCCTCTATCCTATCCTATCCTCTATCCTATCCTATCCTCTATCCTATCCTATCCTCTATCCTATCCTATTCTCTATCCTATCCTATCCTCTATCCTATCCTATCCTCTATCATATCCTATCCTCTATCCTATCCTATCCTGTATCCTATCCTATCCTGTATCATATCCTATCCTCTATCCTATCCTATCCTCTATCCTATTCTATCCTGTATCCTATCCAATCCTATATCCTATTCTCTATCCTATCCAATCCCCTATCCTATCCTATCCGCTATCCTATCCAATCCTATATCCTATCCTCTATCCTATCGTATCCTCTATCGTATCCTATCCTCTATAATATTAAATCCTATATCGTATCCTCTATCCTATCCTATCCTCTATCCTATCCTATCCTCTATCCTATCCTATCCTCTATCCTATCCTATCCTCTATCCTATCCTATCCTCTATCGTATCCTATCCGCTATCCTATCCAATCCTATAGCCTATTCTCTATCCTATCCTATCCTCTATCCTATCCTATCCTTTATCGTATCCTATCCTCTATCCTATTAAATCCTATATCGGATCCTCTATCCTATCCTATCCTCTATCCTATCCTATCCTCTATCCTATCCTATCCTCTATCCTATCCTTTCCTCTATCCTATCCTATTCTCTATCCTATCCTATCCTCTATCCTATCGTATCCTCTATCGTATCCTATCCTCTATCCTATTAAATCCTATATCGTATCCTCTATCCTATCCTATCCTCTATCCTATCCTATTCTCTATCCTATCCTATCCTCTATCCTATCCTATCCTTTATCGTATCCTATCCTCTATCCTATTAAATCCTATATCGGATCCTCTATCCTATCCTATCCTCTATCCTATCCTATCCTCTATCCTATCCTATCCTCTATCCTATCCTATCCTCTATCCTATTCTATCCTCTATCCTATACAATCCTATATCCTATTCTCTATCCTATCCTATCCTCTATCGTATCCTATCCCCTATCCTATCCAATCCTCTATCCTATCCTATCCGCTATCCTATCCAATCCTATATCCTATTCTCTATCCTATCCTATCCTCTATCCTATCCTATCCTTTATCGTATCGTATCCTCTATCCTATTAAATCCTATATCGTATCCTCTATCCTATCCTATCCTCTATCGTATCCTATCCTCTATCCTATCCTATCCTCTATCCTATCCTATCCTCTATCCTATCCTATCCTCTATCCTATATTATTCTCTATCCTATCCCATCCTCTATCCTATCCTATCCTCTATCCTATATTATCCTCTATCCTATCCCATCCTCTATCCTATCCTATCCTCTATCCTATCCTATCCTCTATCCTATCCTTTCCTCTATCCTATCCTATTCTCTATCCTATCCTATCCTCTATCCTATCGTATCCTCTATCGTATCCTATCCTCTTTCCTATTAAATCCTATATCGTATCCTCTATCCTATCCTATCCTCTATCCTATCCTATCCTCTATCCTATCCTATCCTCTATCCTATCCTATCCTCTATCCTATCCTATCCTCTATCCTATCCTATCCTCTATCCTATCCTATCCTCTATCCTATCCCATCCTCTATCCTATCCTATCCTCTATCCTATCCTATCCTCTATCCTATCCTATCCTCTATCCCATCCTATTCTCTATCCTATCCTATCCTCTATCCTATCCTATCCTCTATCATATCCTATCCTCTATCCTATCCTATCCTGTATCCTATCCTATCCTCTATGCTATCCTATCCTCTATGCTATCCTATCCTCTATCCTATCCTATGCTGTATCATATCCGACCCTCTATCCTATCCTATCCTCTATCCTATTCTATCCTCTATCCTATCCAATCCTATATCCTATTCTCTATCCTATCCTATCCTCTATCGTATCCTATCCCCTACCCTATCCAATCCTCTATCTTATCCTATCCGCTATCCTATCCAATCCTATATCCTATTCTCTATCCTATCCTATCCTCTATCCTATCCTATCCTCTATCGTATCCTATCCTCCATCCTATCCTATCCTGTATCCTATATTATCCTCTATCCTATCCTATCCTCTATCCTATCCTTATCCTCTATCGTATCCTATCCTCTATCCTATCCCATCCTCTATCCTATCCTATCCTCTATCCTATCCTATCCTCTATCCTATCCTATCCTCTATCCTATCCTATTCTCTATCCTATCCTATCCTCTATCCTATCCTATCCTCTATCCTATCCCATCCTCTATCCTATCCTATCCTCTATCCTATCCTATCTTCTATCCTATCCTATCCTCTATCCCATCCTATTCTCTATCCTATCCTATCCTCTATCCTATCCTATCCTCTATCATATCCTATCCTCTATCCTATCCTATCCTGTATCCTATCCTATCCTCTATCCTATCCTATCCTCTATCCTATCCTATCCTGTATCATATCCTATCCTCTATCCTATCCTATCCTCTATCCTATTCTATCCTCTATCCTATCCAATCCTATATCCTATTCTCTATCCTATCCTATCCTCTATCGTATCCTATCCCCTATCCTATCCAATCCTCTATCCTATCCTATCCGCTATCCTATCCAATCCTATATCCTATTCTCTATCCTATCCTATCCTCTATCCTATCCTATCCTTTATCGTATCCTATCCTCTGTCCTATTAAATCCTATATGGGATCCTCTATCCTATCCTATCCTCTATCCTATCCTATCCTCTATCCTATCCTATCCTCTATCGTATCCTATCCTCTATCCTATCCCATCCTCTATCCTATCCTATCCTCTATCCTATCCTATCCTCTATCCTATCCTATCCTCTATCCTATCCTATCCTCTATCCTATCCCATCCTCTATCCTATCCTATCCTCTATCCTATCCTATCCTCTATCCTATCCTATCCTCTATCCCATCCTATTCTCTATCCTATCCTATCCTCTATCCTATCCTATCCTCTATCATATCCTATCCTCTATCCTATCCTATCCTGTATCCTATCCTATCCTCTATCCTATCCTATCCTCTATCCTATCCTATCCTGTACCATATCCTATCCTCTATCCTATCCTATCCTCCATCCTATCCTATCCTCTATCCTATATTATCCTCTATCCTATCCCATCCTCTATCCTATCCTATCCTCTATCCTATCCTATCCTCTATCCTATTAAATCCTATATCGTATCCTCTATCATATCCTATCCTCTATCCTATCCTATCCTCTATCCTATCCTATCCTTTATCGTATCCTATCCTCTATCCTATTAAATCCTATATCGGATCCTCTATCCTATCCTATCCTCTATCCTATCCTCTATCCTCTTCTATCCTCTGTCCTATCCAATCCTATATCCTATTCTCTATCCTATCCTATCCTCTATCGTATCCTATCCCGTATCCTATCCAATCCTCTATCCTATCCTATCCGCTATCCTATCCAATCCTATATCCTATCCTCTATCCTATCCTATCCTCTATCCTATCCTATCCTCTATCCTATCCTCTATCCTCTTCTATCCTCTGTCCTATCCAATCCTATATCCTATTCTCTATCCTATCCTATCCTCTATCCTATCCTATCCTCTATCGTATCATATCCTCTATCCTATCCTATCCTCTATCGTATCCTATCCTCCATCCTATCCTATCCTCTATCCTATATTATCCTCTATCCTATCCCATCCTCTATCCTATCCTATCCTCTATCTTATCCTATCCTCTATCCTATCCTATCCTCTATCCTATTAAATCCTATATCGTATCCTCTATCCTATCCAATCCTATATCCTATTCTCTATCCTATCCTATCCTCTATCCTATCCTATCCTCTATCCTATTCTATCCTCTATCCTATACAATCCTATATCCTATTCTCTATCCTATCCTATCCTCTATCGTATCCTATCCCCTATCCTATCCAATCCTCTATCCTATCCTATCCGCTATCCTATCCAATCCTATATCCTATTCTCTATCCTATCCTATCCTCTATCCTATCCTATCCTTTATCCTATCCTATTCTCTATCCTATCCTATCCTCAATCCTATCGTATCCTCTATCGTATCCTATCCTCTATCCTATTAAATCCTATATCGTATCCTCTATCCTATCCTATCCTCCATCCTATCCTATCCTCTATCCTATATTATCCTCTATCGTATCCTATCCCCTATCCTATTAAATCCTATATCGTATCCTCTATCCTATCCAATCCTATATCCTATTCTCTATCCTATCCTATCCTCTATCGTATCCTATCCCCTATCCTATCCAATCCTCTATCCTATCCTATCCGCTATCCTATCGAATCCTATATCCTATTCTCTATCCTATCCTATCCTCTATCCTATCCTATCCTTTATCGTATCCTATCCTCTATCCTATTAAATCCTATATGGGATCCTCTATCCTATCCTATCCTCTATCCTATCCTATCCTCTATCCTATCCTATCCTCTATCGTATCCTATCCTCTATCCTATCCCATCCTCTATCCTATCCTATCCTCTATCCTATCCTATCCTCTATCCTATCCTTATCCTCTATCGTATCCTATCCTCTATCCTATCCCATCCTCTATCCTATCCTATCCTCTATCCTATCCTATCCTCTATCCTATCCTATCCTCTATCCTATCCTATTCTCTATCCTATCCTATCCTCTATCCTATCCTATCCTCTATCCTATCCCATCCTCTATCGTATCCTATCCTCTATCCTATCATATCCTCTATCCTATCCTATCCTCTATCCCATCCTATTCTCTATCCTATCCTATACTCTATCCTATCCTATCCTCTATCATATCCTATCCTCTATCCTATCCTGTATCCTATCCTATCCTCTATCCTATCCTATCATCTATCCTATCCTATCCTGTATCATATCCTATCCTCTATCCTATCCTATCCTCCATCCTATCCTATCCTCTATCCTATATTATCCTCTATCCTATCCCATCCTCTATCCTATCCTATCCTCTATCCTATCCTATCCTCTATCCTATCCTATCCTCTATCCTATTAAATCCTATATCGTATCCTCTATCATATCCTATCCTCTATCCTATCCTATCCTCTATCCTATCCTATCCTTTATCGTATCCTATCCTCTATCCCATTAAATCCTATATCGGATCCTCTATCCTATCCTATCCTCTATCCTATCCTATCCTCTATCCTATCCTATCCTCTATCCTATCCTATCCTCTATCCTATTCTATCCTCTGTCCTATCCAATCCTATATCCTATTCTCTATCCTATCCTATCCTCTATCGTATCCTATCCCCTATCCTATCCAATCCTCTATCCTATCCTATCCGCTATCCTATCCAATCCTATATCCTATTCTCTATCCTATCCTATCCCCTATCCTATCCTATCCTTTATCGTATCCTATCCTCTATCCTATTAAATCCTATATCGTATCCTCTATCCTATCCTATCCTCTATCGTATCATATCCTCTATCCTATCCTATCCTCTATCGTATCCTATCCTCCATCCTATCCTATCCTCTATCCTATATTATCCTCTATCCTATCCCATCCTCTATCCTATCCTATCCTCTATCCTATCCTATTCTCTATCCTATCCTATCCTCTATCCTATTAAATCCTATATCGTATCCTCTATCCTATCCAATCCTATATCCTATTCTCTATCCTATCCTATCCTCTATCGTATCCTATCCCCTATCCTATCCAATCCTCTATCCTATCCTATCCGCTATCCTATCCAATCCTATATCCTATTCTCTATCCTATCCTATCCTCTATCCTATCCTATCCTTTATCGTATCCTATCCTCTATCCTATTAAATCCTATATCGGATCCTCTATCCTATCCTATCCTCTATCCTATCCTATCCTCTATCCTATCCTATCCTCTATCCTATCCTATCCTCTATCCTATCCTATCCTCTATCCTATCCTATCCTCTATCCTATCCTATCCTCTATCCTATTAAATCCTATATCGTATCCTCTATCCTATCCAATCCTATATCCTATTCTCTATCCTATCCTATCCTCTATCGTATCCTATCCCCTATCCTATTAAATCCTATATCGTATCCTCTATCCTATCCAATCCTATATCCTATTCTCTATCCTATCCTATCCTCTATCGTATCCTATCCCCTATCCTATCCAATCCTCTATCCTATCCTATCCGCTATCCTATCCAATCCTATATCCTATTCTCTATCCTATCCTATCCTCTATCCTATCCTATCCTTTATCGTATCCTATCCTCTATCCTATTAAATCCTATATCGTATCCTCTATCCTATCCTATCCTCTATCCTATCCTATCCTCTATCCTATCCTATCCTCTATCCTATCCTATCCTCTATCCTATCCTATCCTCTATCCTATCCTATCCTCTATCGTATCCTATCCTCTATCCTATCTTATCCTCTATCCTATCCTATCCTCCATCCTATCCTATCCTCTATCCTATATTATCCTCTATCCTATCCCATCCTCTATCCTATCCTATCCTCTATCCTATCCTATCCTCTATCCTATCCTATCCTCTATCCTATTAAATCCTATATCGTATCCTCTATCATATCCTATCCTCTATCCTATCCTATCCTCTATCCTATCCTTATCCTCTATCGTATCCTATCCTCTATCCTATCCCATCCTCTTTCCTATCCTATCCTCTATCCTATCCTATCCTCTATCCTATCCTATTCTCTATCCTATCCTATCCTCTATCCTATCCTATCCTCTATCCTATCCTTTCCTCTATCCTATCCTATCCTCTATCCTATCCTATCGTCTATCCTATCCTATCCTCTATCCCATCCTATTCTCTATCCTATCCTATGCTCTATCCTATCCTATCCTCTATCATATCCTATCCTCTATCCTATCCTATCCTGTATCCTATCCTATACTCTATCCTATTCTATCCTCTACCCTATACAATCCTATATCCTATTCTCTATCCTATCCTATCCTCTATCGTATCCTATCCCCTATCCTATCCAATCCTCTATCCTATCCTATCCGCTATCCTATCCAATCCTATATCCTATTCTCTATCCTATCCTATCCTCTATCCTATCCTATCCTTTATCGTATCCTATCCTCTATCCTATTAAATCCTATATGGGATCCTCTATCCTATCCTATCCTCTATCCTATCCTATCCTCTATCCTATCCTATCCTCTATCGTATCCTATCCTCTATCCTATCCCATCCTCTATCCTATCCTATCCTCTATCCTATCCTATCCTCTATCCTATCCTTATCCTCTATCGTATCCTATCCTCTATCCTATCCTATCCTCTATCCCATCCTATTCTCTATCCTATCCTATCCTCTATCCTATCCTATCCTCTATCATATCCTATCCTCTATCCTATCCTATCCTGTATCCTATCCTATCCTCTATCCTATCCTATCCTCTATCCTATCCTATCCTGTATCATATCCTATCCTCTATCCTATCCTATCCTCCATCCTATCCTATCCTCTATCCTATATTATCCTCTATCCTATCCCATCCTCTATCCTATCCTATCCTCTATCCTATCCTATCCTCTATCCTATCCTATCCTCTATCCTATTAAATCCTATATCGTATCCTCTATCATATCCTATCCTCTATCCTATCCTATCCTCTATCCTATCCTATCCTTTATCGTATCCTATCCTCTATCCTATTAAATCCTATATCGGATCCTCTATCCTATCCTATCCTCTATCCTATCCTATCCTCTATCCTATCCTATCCTCTATCCTATTCTATCCTCTGTCCTATCCAATCCTATATCCTATTCTCTATCCTATCCTATCCTCTATCGTATCCTATCCCCTATCCTATCCAATCCTCTATCCTATCCTATCCGCTATCCTATCCTATCCGCTATCCTATCCAATCCTATATCCTATTCTCTATCCTATCCTACCCCCTATCCTATCCTATCCTTTATCGTATCCTATCCTCTATCCTATTAAATCCTATATCGTATCCTCTATCCTATCCTATCCTCTATCGTATCATATCCTCTATCCTATCCTATCCTCTATCGTATCCTATCCTCCATCCTATCCTATCCTCTATCCTATATTATCCTCTATCCTATCCCATCCTCTATCCTATCCTATCCTCTATCCTATCCTATCCTCTATCCTATCCTATCCTCTATCCTATTAAATCCTATATCGTATCCTCTATCCTATCCAATCCTATATCCTATTCTCTATCCTATCCTATCCTCTATCGTATCCTATCCCCTATCCTATCCAATCCTCTATCCTATCCTATCCGCTATCCTATCCAATCCTATACCCTATTCTCTATCCTATCCTATCCTCTATCCTATCCTATCCTTTATCGTATCCTATCCTCTATCCTATTAAATCCTATATCGGATCCTCTATCCTATCCTATCCTCTATCCTATCCTATCCTCTATCCTATCCTATCCTCTATCCTATCCTATCCTCTATCCTATTCTATCCTCTATCCTATCCAATCCTATATCCTATTCTCTATCCTATCCTATCCTCTATCGTATCCTATCCCCTATCCTATCCAATCCTCTATCCTATCCTATCCGCTATCCTATCCAATCCTATATCCTATTCTCTATCCTATCCTATCCTCTATCCTATCCTATCCTTTATCGTATCCTATCCTCTATCCTATTAAATCCTATATCGGATCCTCTATCCTATCCTATCCTCTATCCTATCCAATCCTATATCCTATTCTCTATCCTATCCTATCCTCTATCGTATCCTATCCCCTATCCTATCCTATCCTCTATCCTATTCTATCCTCTATCCTATACAATCCTATATCCTATTCTCTATCCTATCCTATCCTCTATCGTATCCTATCCCCTATCCTATCCAATCCTCTATCCTATCCTATCCGCTATCCTATCCAATCCTATATCCTATTCTCTATCCTATCCTATCCTCTATCCTATCCTATCCTTTATCGTATCCTATCCTCTATCCTATTAAATCCTATATCGTATCCTCTATCCTATCCTATCCTCTATCGTATCCTATCCCCTATCCTATCCTATCCTCTATCCTATCCTATCCTCTATCCTATCCTATCCTCTATCCTATATTATCCTCTATCCTATCCCATCCTCTATCCTATCCTATCCTCTATCCTATCCTATCCTCTATCCTATCCTTTCCTCTATCCTATCCTATTCTCTATCCTATCCTATCCTCAATCCTATCGTATCCTCTATCGTATCCTATCCTCTATCCTATTAAATCCTATATCGTATCCTCTATCCTATCCTATCCTCTATCCTATCCTATCCTCTATCCTATCCTATCCTCTATCCTATCCTATCCTCTATCCTATCCTATCCTCTATCCTATCCTATCCTCTATCGTATCCTATCCTCCATCCTATCCTATCCTCTATCCTATTAAATCCTATATCGGATCCTCTATCCTATCCTATCCTCTATCCTATCCTATCCTCTATCCTATCCTATCCTCTATCCTATCCTATCCTCTATCCTACCCTATTCTCTATCCTATCCTATCCTCTATCGTATCCTATCCTCTATCATATTAAATCCTATATCGTATCCTCTATCCTATCCTATCCTCTATCGTATCCTATCCTCTATCCTATCCTATCCTCTATCCTATCCTATCCTCTATCCTATCCTATCCTCTATCCTATATTATCCTCTATCCTATCCTTTCCTCTATCCTATCCTATTCTCTATCCTATCCTATCCTCTATCCTATCGTAACCTCTATCGTATCCTATCCTCTATCCTCTATCCTATCCTATCCTCTATCCTATCCTATCCTCTATCCTATCCAATCCTCTATCCTATCCCATCCTCTATCCTATCCTATCCTCTATCCTATCCTATCCTCTATCCTATCCTATCCTCTATCCCATCCTATTCTCTATCCTATCCTATCCTCTATCCTATCCTATCCTCTATCATATCCTATCCTCTATCCTACCCTATCCTGTATCCTATCCTATCCTCTATCCTATCCTATCCTCTATCCTATCCTATCCTGTACCATATCCTATCCTCTATCCTATCCTATCCTCTATCCTATTCTATCCTCTATCCTATCCAATCCTATATCCTATCCTATCCTCTATCCTATCCTATCCTCTATCCTATAATATCCTCTATCCTATATTATCCTCTATCCTATCCCATCCTCTATCCTATCCTATCCTCTATCCTATCCTATCCTCTATCCTATACTTTCCTCTATCCTATCCTATTCTCTATCCTATCCTATCCTCTATCCTACCCTATCCTCTATCCTATCCAATCCTATATCCTATTGTCTATCCTATCCTATCCTCTATCCTATCCTATCCTTTATCGTATCCTATCCTCTATCCTATTAAATCCTATATCGGATCCTCTATCCTATCCTCTATCGTATCCTATACTCTATCCTATTAAATCCTATATCGTATCCTCTATCCTATCCTATCCTCTATCGTATCATATCCTCTATCCTATCCTATCCTCTATCGTATCCTATCCTCCATCCTATCCTATCCTCTATCCTATATTATCCTCTATCCTATCCCATCCTCTATCCTATCCTATCCTCTATCCTATCCTATCCTCTATTCTATCCTATCCTCTATCCTATTAAATCCTATATCGTATCCTCTATCATATCCTATCCTCTATCCTATCCTATCCTCTATCCTATCCTTATCCTCTATCGTATCCTATCCTCTATCCTATCCTATCCTGTATCCTATCCTTTCCTCTATCCTATATTATTCTCTATCCTATCCCATCCTTTATCCTATCCTATCCTCTATCGTATCCTATCCCCTATCCTATCCTATCCTCTATCCTATCCTATCCTCTATCCTATCCTATCCTCTATCCTATATTATCCTCTATCCTATCCCATCCTCTATCCTATCCTATCCTCTATCCTATCCTATCCTCTATCCTATCCTTTCCTCTATCCTATCCTATTCTCTATCCTATCCTATCCTCAATCCTATCGTATCCTCTATCGTATCCTATCCTCTATCCTATTAAATCCTATATCGTATCCTCTATCCTATCCTATCCTCTATCCTATCCTATCCTCTATCCTATCCTATCCTCTATCCTATCCTATCCTCTATCCTATCCTATCCTCTATCCTATCCTATCCTCTATCCTATCCTATCCTCTATCGTATCCTATCCTCCATCCTATCCTATCCTCTATCCTATTAAATCCTATATCGGATCCTCTATCCTATCCTATCCTCTATCCTATCCTATCCTCTATCCTATCCTATCCTCTATCCTATCCTATCCTCTATCCTACCCTATTCTCTATCCTATCCTATCCTCTATCGTATCCTATCCTCTATCATATTAAATCCTATATCGTATCCTCTATCCTATCCTATCCTCTATCGTATCCTATCCTCTATCCTATCCTATCCTCTATCCTATCCTATCCTCTATCCTATCCTATCCTCTATCCTATATTATCCTCTATCCTATCCTTTCCTCTATCCTATCCTATTCTCTATCCTATCCTATCCTCTATCCTATCGTAACATCTATCGTATCC
This sequence comes from Halictus rubicundus, assembly GCF_050948215.1. Taxonomy (NCBI): domain Eukaryota; kingdom Metazoa; phylum Arthropoda; class Insecta; order Hymenoptera; family Halictidae; genus Halictus; species Halictus rubicundus. The sequence continues at coordinate 446,795 of NW_027488725.1, read as the reverse complement.
TATCCTCTATCCTCTATCCTATCCTATCCTCTATCCTATCCTATCCTCTATCCTATCCAATCCTCTATCCTATCCCATCCTCTATCCTATCCTATCCTCTATCCTATCCTATCCTCTATCCTATCCTATCCTCTATCCCATCCTATTCTCTATCCTATCCTATCCTCTATCCTATCCTATCCTCTATCATATCCTATCCTCTATCCTACCCTATCCTGTATCCTATCCTATCCTCTATCCTATCCTATCCTCTATCCTATCCTATCCTGTACCATATCCTATCCTCTATCCTATCCTATCCTCTATCCTATTCTATCCTCTATCCTATCCAATCCTATATCCTATCCTATCCTCTATCCTATCCTATCCTCTATCCTATAATATCCTCTATCCTATATTATCCTCTATCCTATCCCATCCTCTATCCTATCCTATCCTCTATCCTATCCTATCCTCTATCCTATACTTTCCTCTATCCTATCCTATTCTCTATCCTATCCTATCCTCTATCCTACCCTATCCTCTATCCTATCCAATCCTATATCCTATTGTCTATCCTATCCTATCCTCTATCCTATCCTATCCTTTATCGTATCCTATCCTCTATCCTATTAAATCCTATATCGGATCCTCTATCCTATCCTCTATCGTATCCTATACTCTATCCTATTAAATCCTATATCGTATCCTCTATCCTATCCTATCCTCTATCGTATCATATCCTCTATCCTATCCTATCCTCTATCGTATCCTATCCTCCATCCTATCCTATCCTCTATCCTATATTATCCTCTATCCTATCCCATCCTCTATCCTATCCTATCCTCTATCCTATCCTATCCTCTATTCTATCCTATCCTCTATCCTATTAAATCCTATATCGTATCCTCTATCATATCCTATCCTCTATCCTATCCTATCCTCTATCCTATCCTTATCCTCTATCGTATCCTATCCTCTATCCTATCCCATCCTCTATCCTATCCTATCCTCTATCCTATCCTATCCTCTATCCTATCCTATCCTCTATCCTATCCTATTCTCTATCCTATCCTATCCTCTATCCTATCCTATCCTCTATCATATCCTATCCTCTATCCTATCCTATCCTGTATCCTATCCTATCCTGTATCATATCCTATCCTCTATCCTATCCTATCCTCTATCCTATTCTATCCTGTATCCTATCCAATCCTATATCCTATTCTCTATCCTATCCAATCCCCTATCCTATCCTATCCGCTATCCTATCCAATCCTATATCCTATCCTCTATCCTATCGTATCCTCTATCGTATCCTATCCTCTATAATATTAAATCCTATATCGTATCCTCTATCCTATCCTATCCTCTATCCTATCCTATCCTCTATCCTATCCTATCCTCTATCCTATCCTATCCTCTATCGTATCCTATCCTCTATCGTATCCTATCCGCTATCCTATCCAATCCTATAGCCTATTCTCTATCCTATCCTATCCTCTATCCTATCCTATCCTTTATCGTATCCTATCCTCTATCCTATTAAATCCTATATCGGATCCTCTATCCTATCCTATCCTCTATCCTATCCTATCCTCTATCCTATCCTATCCTCTATCCTATCCTTTCCTCTATCCTATCCTATTCTCTATCCTATCCTATCCTCTATCCTATCGTATCCTCTATCGTATCCTATCCTCTATCCTATTAAATCCTATATCGTATCCTCTATCCTATCCTATCCTCTATCCTATCCTATTCTCTATCCTATTCTATCCTCTATCCTATCCTATCCTTTATCGTATCCTATCCTCTATCCTATTAAATCCTATATCGGATCCTCTATCCTATCCTATCCTCTATCCTATCCTATCCTCTATCCTATCCTATCCTCTATCCTATCCTATCCTCTATCCTATTCTATCCTCTATCCTATACAATCCTATATCCTATTCTCTATCCTATCCTATCCTCTATCGTATCCTATCCCCTATCCTATCCAATCCTCTATCCTATCCTATCCGCTATCCTATCCAATCCTATATCCTATTCTCTATCCTATCCTATCCTCTATCCTATCCTATCCTTTATCGTATCGTATCCTCTATCCTATTAAATCCTATATCGTATCCTCTATCCTATCCTATCCTCTATCGTATCCTATCCTCTATCCTATCCTATCCTCTATCCTATCCTATCCTCTATCCTATCCTATCCTCTATCCTATATTATTCTATATCCTATCCCATCCTCTATCCTATCCTATCCTCTATCCTATATTATCCTCTATCCTATCCCATCCTCTATCCTATCCTATCCTCTATCCTATCCTATCCTCTATCCTATCCTTTCCTCTATCCTATCCTATTCTCTATCCTATCCTATCCTCTATCCTATCGTATCCTCTATCGTATCCTATCCTCTTTCCTATTAAATCCTATATCGTATCCTCTATCCTATCCTATCCTCTATCCTATCCTATCCTCTATCCTATCCTATCCTCTATCCTATCCTATCCTCTATCCTATCCTATCCTCTATCCTATCCTATCCTCTATCCTATCCTATCCTCTATCCTATCCCATCCTCTATCCTATCCTATCCTCTATCCTATCCTATCCTCTATCCTATCCTATCCTCTATCCCATCCTATTCTCTATCCTATCCTATCCTCTATCCTATCCTATCCTCTATCATATCCTATCCTCTATCCTATCCTATCCTGTATCCTATCCTATCCTCTATGCTATCCTATCCTCTATGCTATCCTATCCTCTATCCTATCCTATGCTGTATCATATCCTACCCTCTATCCTATCCTATCCTCTATCCTATTCTATCCTCTATCCTATCCAATCCTATATCCTATTCTCTATCCTATCCTATCCTCTATCGTATCCTATCCCCTACCCTATCCAATCCTCTATCTTATCCTATCCGCTATCCTATCCAATCCTATATCCTATTCTCTATCCTATCCTATCCTCTATCCTATCCTATCCTTTATCGTATCCTATCCTCTATCCTATTAAATCCTATATCGGATCCTCTATCCTATCCTATCCTCTATCCTATCCTATCCTCTATCCTATCCTATCCTCTATCCTATCCTATTCTCTATCCTATCCTATCCTCTATCCTATCCTATCCTCTATCATATCCTATCCTCTATCCTATCCTATCCTGTATCCTATCCTATCCTGTATCATATCCTATCCTCTATCCTATCCTATCCTCTATCCTATTCTATCCTGTATCCTATCCAATCCTATATCCTATTCTCTATCCTATCCAATCCCCTATCCTATCCTATCCGCTATCCTATCCTCTATCCTATCGTATCCTCTATCGTATCCTATCCTCTATAATATTAAATCCTATATCGTATCCTCTATCCTATCCTATCCTCTATCCTATCCTATCCTCTATCCTATCCTATCCTCTATCCTATCCTATCCTCTATCCTATCCTATCCTCTATCGTATCCTATCCGCTATCCTATCCAATCCTATAGCCTATTCTCTATCCTATCCTATCCTCTATCCTATCCTATCCTTTATCGTATCCTATCCTCTATCCTATTAAATCCTATATCGGATCCTCTATCCTATCCTATCCTCTATCCTATCCTATCCTCTATCCTATCCTATCCTCTATCCTATCCTTTCCTCTATCCTATCCTATTCTCTATCCTATCCTATCCTCTATCCTATCGTATCCTCTATCGTATCCTATCCTCTATCCTATTAAATCCTATATCGTATCCTCTATCCTATCCTATCCTCTATCCTATCCTATCCTCTATCCTATCCTATCCTCTATCCTATCCTATCCTCTATCCTATTCTATCCTCTATCCTATACAATCCTATATCCTATTCTCTATCCTATCCTATCCTCTATCGTATCCTATCCCCTATCCTATCCAATCCTCTATCCTATCCTATCCGCTATCCTATCCAATCCTATATCCTATTCTCTATCCTATCCTATCCTCTATCCTATCCTATCCTTTATCGTATCGTATCCTCTATCCTATTAAATCCTATATCGTATCCTCTATCCTATCCTATCCTCTATCGTATCCTATCCTCTATCCTATCCTATCCTCTATCCTATCCTATCCTCTATCCTATCCTATCCTCTATCCTATATTATTCTCTATCCTATCCCATCCTCTATCCTATCCTATCCTCTATCCTATATTATCCTTGTGGGAATGATCGCATCAGCTGTGAAGGCCATCAGCTGACCGGGTCGTTGCCCTCGCGTCAAAAACAAGCGTCGCGCACCCGATCGTCGAATGCCGGACGTCTTTTGAAAAAACGCGACGATACGGTCGGAACCACGGAAACGCAATAAACGACAGTTCGACGAAAACGCGATCAACGGTAGGATCTCGGGAAAAACGATTAACGATTACGATTACGATTACGATTTACGGCTTATGTTTAAAGGACCACGAATACGGATATATTTTATTCTTCTCATCACGCGATATTCTTGTAATTTTTCGACATTTCTATAAATAAAGGGCAGATACTTTTACCTATAAAAATCCTGTTCCTACAATTGGGGGCTCGTCCGGGATAATCAGCGACCGGTGAATAAGTGTCGGAAAGTACAGTAGATCGCGAAACGGTATCGGGATTAGAGTCACGAGTGTGTGCCAGTTCGAGACGAGATGGACGACCGAACGCTACAAGGCCTCACCACGGTACAACTGAAGGAGATCCTGAGGAGGCGCGTGCTGTCCACGAGCGGTACGAAGAACGAGCTAGTGGCAAGGCTTCTGGAGCACGGAATTGGAGAGGACGACGTCTTCGGGCCGTGCGACCCGTCGGGCACCGGAGACAGCAAATCTACGCCGACGCCCGATGTGCATACGCCAGCCACCGAAATGCAACTCCTGCAGCTTCGGCTCGGGCTGTTGGAAAGGGAGAAGGAGATGGCTGTCAGGGAAGCCGAGCTGGCCAGACGCGAGCTGGAATTTCTACGGCAAACGCAGGGCTGCAGCGAACAGCAATCCACGGCAGCAGGCACGGTAACGGAGCCCCTCCGCATGGGCATCACGGCCATCGCGGATTTGCTCAGCTACTTTGACGCGACGGAAGGCACCTTCGAGACGTGGACGAGGCAACTCCGGTTGCTGCGCGACACCTACGGGTTGCGAGACGACGCGTGCCGCATCCTGATAGTTTCCAGGCTCCGGGGAAAGGTACTGGACTGGTTCCACTCCAGACCGGAACACATGGGGATGCCGATTGACATGCTGCTGGAGCAGATGGGCTCTATGTTCTACTCCAGGCCCAACCGGCTGCAGGCAAGGCGACTCTTCGAGGGAAGGACGTGGCAACGAGGAGAGTCCTTCGCCGATTACCTCCACCAGAAGGTGATCCTGGCAACCCGCGTGTCCATAGAGGAGGAGGAGCTGATCGACTGCGTCATAGACGGGATACCCGATCCCGTTCTCCAAGACCAGGCCCGGCTGCAGCGGTTCCGGACGAAGACGGATCTACTGGAGGCATTCGGGAAGATCGCGATCCGGACGACGGCTACGAACGCAACGCCCAGGAGAGAAACTGCAGCGCCGGCACCCAGGCCCACCAACACAGCGAGCGCCACGCCGGGGCGATGCACCAACTGCGGCGATCGAGGACACCCCGCAGCGAGCTGCCCCGCCCAAAACCGAGGTCGTAAATGCTTCAATTGTAACGATTACGGCCACATCTCGCGCGAATGCCCTAAGAAACCGCCTGTGAAAGACGTCCTCGCCGTCGCGGCTTCCACCGGGAGTAAATGTCGCAAAGACATTCGCGTCAACGGACGCGCCGCGGTCGCCGTACTCGATACGGGTAGCGACGTGTCGCTGATTCGCGAGGATGTATACCGTGAAGTCGGGGCACCGCCGTTAACGCACGAAAAATTGTATTTACGCGGGGTAGGCGCGGAACGCTGCAGTACGTTGGGGAAATTCAGGGCCGAAATAGTCGTCGACGGGGAAATACGGGAGGCTACGCTGCGCGTCGTAGGAAATACCGTCCTAGAATACGGGGTGCTACTCGGCTTCGATTTCATCGGCACCGCGGAGTGGTCGGTGAAAAACGGCGTGATGACGTTGGTGTCACGGTCACCGGCCAGCGTCCCCGAAGTCTTGCACATACGACACGAACCTTCACGCGACACGATGGACGTTTCCCACGTCGATAACACGAAAATACGCGACGAGAACGAAACGCCTGACCATGATTACAGGCCAAACGCGATTCGGAAGGTCGGAGACACGACGCGGATCGCTATAAACGATAACGAGTCGGTTCATCAGCGGCCAAGAAGGCTCCCCTCTTCCGAACGAGACGAGGCCAATCGGCAGGACGACCGGCGATGGAAAAGGGCCACCGTGCACCACGAGGGGGACCTAGCCTCCGTGCAACGCACCCAGGCCGGACCAGGGTGGAAAGTGGTTGGGGAGTACCAGGGACCGCGCGAGATGACACGCGTTAGGCGAAGTAACCATCACCTGGTGACGACGAGAGCGGAAGAAGAGGAAGATATCTGAGGGCAGATATCGATGCAGGACGGCCGAGTGTGGGAATGATCGCATCAGCTGTGAAGGCCATCAGCTGACCGGGTCGTTGCCCTCGCGTCAAAAACAAGCGTCGCGCACCCGATCGTCGAATGCCGGACGTCTTTTGAAAAAACGCGACGATACGGTCGGAACCACGGAAACGCAATAAACGACAGTTCGACGAAAACGCGATCAACGGTAGGATCTCGGGAAAAACGATTAACGATTACGATTACGATTACGATTTACGGCTTATGTTTAAAGGACCACGAATACGGATATATTTTATTCTTCTCATCACGCGATATTCTTGTAATTTTTCGACATTTCTATAAATAAAGGGCAGATACTTTTACCTATAAAAATCCTGTTCCTACATCCTCTATCCTATCCCATCCTCTATCCTATCCTATCCTCTATCCTATCCTATCCTCTATCCTATCCTTTCCTCTATCCTATCCTATTCTCTATCCTATCCTATCCTCTATCCTATCGTATCCTCTATCGTATCCTATCCTGTTTCCTATTAAATCCTATATCGTATCCTCTATCCTATCCTATCCTCTATCCTATCCTATCCTCTATCCTATCCTATCCTCTATCCTATCCTATCCTCTATCCTATCCTATCCTCTATCCTATCCTATCCTCTATCCTATCCTATCCTCTATCCTATCCCATCCTCTATCCTATCCTATCCTCTATCCTATCCTATCCTCTATCCTATCCTATCCTCTATCCCATCCTATTCTCTATCCTATCCTATCCTCTATCCTATCCTATCCTCTATCATATCCTATCCTCTATCCTATCCTATCCTGTATCCTATCCTATCCTCTATGCTATCCTATCCTCTATGCTATCCTATCCTCTATCCTATCCTATGCTGTATCATATCCGACCCTCTATCCTATCCTATCCTCTATCCTATCCTATCCTCTATCCTATCCAATCCTATATCCTATTCTCTATCCTATCCTATCCTCTATCGTATCCTATCCCCTACCCTATCCAATCCTCTATCTTATCCTATCCGCTATCCTATCCAATCCTATATCCTATTCTCTATCCTATCCTATCCTCTATCCTATCCTATCCTTTATCGTATCCTATCCTCTATCCTATTAAATCCTATATCGGATCCTCTATCCTATCCTATCCTCTATCCTATCCTATCCTCTATCCTCTCCTATCCTCTATCCTATCCTATCCTCTATCCTATTCTATCCTCTATCCTATACAATCCTATATCCTATTCTCTATCCTATCCTATCCTCTATCGTATCCTATCCCCTATCCTATCCAATCCTCTATCCTATCCTATCCGCTATCCTATCCAATCCTATATCCTATTCTCTATCCTATCCTATCCTCTATCCTATCCTATCCTTTATCGTATCCTATCCTCTATCCTATTAAATCCTATATCGTATCCTCTATCCTATCCTATCCTCTATCGTATCATATCCTCTATCCTATCCTATCCTCTATCGTATCCTATCCTCCATCCTATCCTATCCTGTATCCTATATTATCCTCTATCCTATCCCATCCTCTATCCTATCCTATCCTCTATCCTATCCTATCCTCTATCCTATCCTATCCTCTATCCTATTAAATCCTATATCGTATCCTCTATCATATCCTATCCTCTATCCTATCCTATCCTCTATCCTATCCTTATCCTCTATCGTATCCTATCCTCTATCCTATCCCATCCTCTATCCTATCCTATCCTCTATCCTATCCTATCCTCTATCCTATCCTATCCTCTATCGTATCCTATCCTCTATCCTATCCCATCCTCTATCCTATCCTATCCTCTATCCTATCCTATCCTCTATCCTATCCTATCCTCTATCCTATCCCATCCTCTATCCTATCCTATCCTCTATCATATCCTATCCTCTATCCTATCCTATCCTGTATCCTATCCTATCCTCTATCCTATCCTATCCTCTATCCTATCCTATCCTGTACCATATCCTATCCTCTATCCTATCCTATCCTCCATCCTATCCTATCCTCTATCCTATATTATCCTCTATCCTATCCCATCCTCTATCCTATCCTATCCTCTATCCTATCCTATCCTCTATCCTATCCTATCCTCTATCCTATTAAATCCTATATCGTATCCTCTATCATATCCTATCCTCTATCCTATCCTATCCTCTATCCTATCCTATCCTTTATCGTATCCTATCCTCTATCCTATTAAATCCTATATCGGATCCTCTATCCTATCCTATCCTCTATCCTATCCTATCCTCTATCCTATCCTATCCTCTATCCTATCCTATCCTCTATCCTATCCTCTATCCTCTTCTATCCTCTGTCCTATCCAATCCTATATCCTATTCTCTATCCTATCCTATCCTCTATCGTATCCTATCCCGTATCCTATCCAATCCTCTATCCTATCCTATCCGCTATCCTATCCAATCCTATATCCTATCCTCTATCCTATCCTATCCTCTATCCTATCCTCTATCCTCTTCTATCCTCTGTCCTATCCAATCCTATATCCTATTCTCTATCCTATCCTATCCTCTATCCTATCCTATCCTCTATCGTATCATATCCTCTATCCTATCCTATCCTCTATCGTATCCTATCCTCCATCCTATCCTATCCTCTATCCTATATTATCCTCTATCCTATCCCATCCTCTATCCTATCCTATCCTCTATCTTATCCTATCCTCTATCCTATCCTATCCTCTATCCTATTAAATCCTATATCGTATCCTCTATCCTATCCAATCCTATATCCTATTCTCTATCCTATCCTATCCTCTATCGTATCCTATCCCCTATCCTATCCAATCCTCTATCCTATCCTATCCGCTATCCTATCCAATCCTATATCCTATTCTCTATCCTATCCTATCCTCTATCCTATCCTATCCTTTATCGTATCCTATCCTCTATCCTATTAAATCCTATATCGGATCCTCTATCCTATCCTATCCTCTATCCTATCCTATCCTCTATCCTATCCTATCCTCTATCCTATCCTATCCTCTATCCTATTCTATCCTCTATCCTATCCAATCCTATATCCTATTCTCTATCCTATCCTATCCTCTATCGTATCCTATCCCCTATCCTATCCAATCCTCTATCCTATCCTATCCGCTATCCTATCCAATCCTATATCCTATTCTCTATCCTATCCTATCGTCTATCCTATCCTTTCCTTTATCGTATCCTATCCTCTATCCTATTAAATCCTATATCGTATCCTCTATCCTATCCTATCCTCTATCGTATCATATCCTCTATCCTATCCTATCCTCTATCGTATCCTATCCTCCATCCTATCCTATCCTGTATCCTATATTATCCTCTATCCTATCCCATCCTCTATCCTATCCTATCCTCTATCCTATCCTATCCTCTATCCTATCCTATCCTCTATCCTATTAAATCCTATATCGTATCCTCTATCATATCCTATCCTCTATCCTATCCTATCCTCTATCCTATCCTTATCCTCTATCGTATCCTATCCTCTATCCTATCCCATCCTCTATCCTATCCTATCCTCTATCCTATCCTATCCTCTATCCTATCCTATCCTCTATCGTATCCTATCCTCTATCCTATCCCATCCTCTATCCTATCCTATCCTCTATCCTATCCTATCCTCTATCCTATCCTATCCTCTATCCTATCCCATCCTCTATCCTATCCTATCCTCTATCATATCCTATCCTCTATCCTATAATATCCTGTATCCTATCCTATCCTCTATCCTATCCTATCCTCTATCCTATCCTATCCTGTACCATATCCTATCCTCTATCCTATCCTATCCTCCATCCTATCCTATCCTCTATCCTATATTATCCTCTATCCTATCCCATCCTCTATCCTATCCTATCCTCTATCCTATCCTATCCTCTATCCTATCCTATCCTCTATCCTATTAAATCCTATATCGTATCCTCTATCATATCCTATCCTCTATCCTATCCTATCCTCTATCCTATCCTATCCTTTATCGTATCCTATCCTCTATCCTATTAAATCCTATATCGGATCCTCTATCCTATCCTATCCTCTATCCTATCCTATCCTCTATCCTATCCTATCCTCTATCCTATCCTATCCTCTATCCTATCCTCTATCCTCTTCTATCCTCTGTCCTATCCAATCCTATATCCTATTCTCTATCCTATCCTATCCTCTATCGTATCCTATCCCGTATCCTATCCAATCCTCTATCCTATCCTATCCGCTATCCTATCCAATCCTATATCCTATCCTCTATCCTATCCTATCCTCTATCCTATCCTCTATCCTCTTCTATCCTCTGTCCTATCCAATCCTATATCCTATTCTCTATCCTATCCTATCCTCTATCCTATCCTATCCTCTATCGTATCATATCCTCTATCCTATCCTATCCTCTATCGTATCCTATCCTCCATCCTATCCTATCCTCTATCCTATATTATCCTCTATCCTATCCCATCCTCTATCCAATCCTATCCTCTATCTTATCCTATCCTCTATCCTATCCTATCCTCTATCCTATTAAATCCTATATCGTATCCTCTATCCTATCCAATCCTATATCCTATTCTCTATCCTATCCTATCCTCTATCGTATCCTATCCCCTATCCTATCCAATCCTCTATCCTATCCTATCCGCTATCCTATCCAATCCTATATCCTATTCTCTATCCTATCCTATCCTCTATCCTATCCTATCCTTTATCGTATCCTATCCTCTATCCTATTAAATCCTATATCGGATCCTCTATCCTATCCTATCCTCTATCCTATCCTATCCTCTATCCTATCCTATCCTCTATCCTATCCTATCCTCTATCCTATTCTATCCTCTATCCTATCCAATCCTATATCCTATTCTCTATCCTATCCTATCCTCTATCGTATCCTATCCCCTATCCTATCCAATCCTCTATCCTATCCTATCCGCTATCCTATCCAATCCTATATCCTATTCTCTATCCTATCCTATCGTCTATCCTATCCTTTCCTTTATCGTATCCTATCCTCTATCCTATTAAATCCTATATCGGATCCTCTATCCTATCCTATCCTCTATCCTATCCTATCCTCTATCCTATCCTATCCTCTATCCTATCCTATCCTCTATCCTATTCTATCCTCTATCCTATACAATCCTATATCCTATTCTCTATCCTATCCTATCCTCTATCGTATCCTATCCCCTATCCTATCCAATCCTCTATCCTATCCTATCCGCTATCCTATCCAATCCTATATCCTATTCTCTATCCTATCCTATCCTCTATCCTATCCTATCCTTTATCCTATCCTATTCTCTATCCTATCCTATCCTCAATCCTATCGTATCCTCTATCGTATCCTATCCTCTATCCTATTAAATCCTATATCGTATCCTCTATCCTATCCTATCCTCCATCCTATCCTATCCTCTATCCTATATTATCCTCTATCGTATCCTATCCCCTATCCTATTAAATCCTATATCGTATCCTCTATCCTATCCAATCCTATATCCTATTCTCTATCCTATCCTATCCTCTATCGTATCCTATCCCCTATCCTATCCAATCCTCTATCCTATCCTATCCGCTATCCTATCGAATCCTATATCCTATTCTCTATCCTATCCTATCCTCTATCCTATCCTATCCTTTATCGTATCCTATCCTCTATCCTATTAAATCCTATATGGGATCCTCTATCCTATCCTATCCTCTATCCTATCCTATCCTCTATCCTATCCTATCCTCTATCGTATCCTATCCTCTATCCTATCCCATCCTCTATCCTATCCTATCCTCTATCCTATCCTATCCTCTATCCTATCCTTATCCTCTATCGTATCCTATCCTCTATCCTATCCCATCCTCTATCCTATCCTATCCTCTATCCTATCCTATCCTCTATCCTATCCTATCCTCTATCCTATCCTATTCTCTATCCTATCCTATCCTCTATCCTATCCTATCCTCTATCATATCCTATCCTCTATCCTATCCTGTATCCTATCCTATCCTCTATCCTATCCTATCATCTATCCTATCCTATCCTGTATCATATCCTATCCTCTATCCTATCCTATCCTCCATCCTATCCTATCCTCTATCCTATATTATCCTCTATCCTATCCCATCCTCTATCCTATCCTATCCTCTATCCTATCCTATCCTCTATCCTATCCTATCCTCTATCCTATTAAATCCTATATCGTATCCTCTATCATATCCTATCCTCTATCCTATCCTATCCTCTATCCTATCCTATCCTTTATCGTATCCTATCCTCTATCCCATTAAATCCTATATCGGATCCTCTATCCTATCCTATCCTCTATCCTATCCTATCCTCTATCCTATCCTATCCTCTATCCTATTCTATCCTCTGTCCTATCCAATCCTATATCCTATTCTCTATCCTATCCTATCCTCTATCGTATCCTATCCCCTATCCTATCCAATCCTCTATCCTATCCTATCCGCTATCCTATCCAATCCTATATCCTATTCTCTATCCTATCCTATCCCCTATCCTATCCTATCCTTTATCGTATCCTATCCTCTATCCTATTAAATCCTATATCGTATCCTCTATCCTATCCTATCCTCTATCGTATCATATCCTCTATCCTATCCTATCCTCTATCGTATCCTATCCTCCATCCTATCCTATCCTCTATCCTATATTATCCTCTATCCTATCCCATCCTCTATCCTATCCTATCCTCTATCCTATCCTATTCTCTATCCTATCCTATCCTCTATCCTATTAAATCCTATATCGTATCCTCTATCCTATCCAATCCTATATCCTATTCTCTATCCTATCCTATCCTCTATCGTATCCTATCCCCTATCCTATCCAATCCTCTATCCTATCCTATCCGCTATCCTATCCAATCCTATATCCTATTCTCTATCCTATCCTATCCTCTATCCTATCCTATCCTTTATCGTATCCTATCCTCTATCCTATTAAATCCTATATCGGATCCTCTATCCTATCCTATCCTCTATCCTATCCTATCCTCTATCCTATCCTATCCTCTATCCTATCCTATCCTCTATCCTATCCTATCCTCTATCCTATCCTATCCTCTATCCTATTAAATCCTATATCGTATCCTCTATCCTATCCAATCCTATATCCTATTCTCTATCCTATCCTATCCTCTATCGTATCCTATCCCCTATCCTATTAAATCCTATATCGTATCCTCTATCCTATCCAATCCTATATCCTATTCTCTATCCTATCCTATCCTCTATCGTATCCTATCCCCTATCCTATCCAATCCTCTATCCTATCCTATCCGCTATCCTATCCAATCCTATATCCTATTCTCTATCCTATCCTATCCTCTATCCTATCCTATCCTTTATCGTATCCTATCCTCTATCCTATTAAATCCTATATCGTATCCTCTATCCTATCCTATCCTCTATCCTATCCTATCCTCTATCCTATCCTATCCTCTATCCTATCCTATCCTCTATCCTATCCTATCCTCTATCCTATCCTATCCTCTATCGTATCCTATCCTCTATCCTATCTTATCCTCTATCCTATCCTTTCCTCCATCCTATCCTATCCTCTATCCTATATTATCCTCTATCCTATCCCATCCTCTATCCTATCCTATCCTCTATCCTATCCTATCCTCTATCCTATCCTATCCTCTATCCTATTAAATCCTATATCGTATCCTCTATCATATCCTATCCTCTATCCTATCCTATCCTCTATCCTATCCTTATCCTCTATCGTATCCTATCCTCTATCCTATCCCATCCTCTTTCCTATCCTATCCTCTATCCTATCCTATCCTCTATCCTATCCTATTCTCTATCCTATCCTATCCTCTATCCTATCCTATCCTCTATCCTATCCTTTCCTCTATCCTATCCTATCCTCTATCCTATCCTATCGTCTATCCTATCCTATCCTCTATCCCATCCTATTCTCTATCCTATCCTATGCTCTATCCTATCCTATCCTCTATCATATCCTATCCTCTATCCTATCCTATCCTGTATCCTATCCTATACTCTATCCTATTCTATCCTCTACCCTATACAATCCTATATCCTATTCTCTATCCTATCCTATCCTCTATCGTATCCTATCCCCTATCCTATCCAATCCTCTATCCTATCCTATCCGCTATCCTATCCAATCCTATATCCTATTCTCTATCCTATCCTATCCTCTATCCTATCCTATCCTTTATCGTATCCTATCCTCTATCCTATTAAATCCTATATGGGATCCTCTATCCTATCCTATCCTCTATCCTATCCTATCCTCTATCCTATCCTATCCTCTATCGTATCCTATCCTCTATCCTATCCCATCCTCTATCCTATCCTATCCTCTATCCTATCCTATCCTCTATCCTATCCTTATCCTCTATCGTATCCTATCCTCTATCCTATCCTATCCTCTATCCCATCCTATTCTCTATCCTATCCTATCCTCTATCCTATCCTATCCTCTATCATATCCTATCCTCTATCCTATCCTATCCTGTATCCTATCCTATCCTCTATCCTATCCTATCCTCTATCCTATCCTATCCTGTATCATATCCTATCCTCTATCCTATCCTATCCTCCATCCTATCCTATCCTCTATCCTATATTATCCTCTATCCTATCCCATCCTCTATCCTATCCTATCCTCTATCCTATCCTATCCTCTATCCTATCCTATCCTCTATCCTATTAAATCCTATATCGTATCCTCTATCATATCCTATCCTCTATCCTATCCTATCCTCTATCCTATCCTATCCTTTATCGTATCCTATCCTCTATCCTATTAAATCCTATATCGGATCCTCTATCCTATCCTATCCTCTATCCTATCCTATCCTCTATCCTATCCTATCCTCTATCCTATTCTATCCTCTGTCCTATCCAATCCTATATCCTATTCTCTATCCTATCCTATCCTCTATCGTATCCTATCCCCTATCCTATCCAATCCTCTATCCTATCCTATCCGCTATCCTATCCTATCCGCTATCCTATCCAATCCTATATCCTATTCTCTATCCTATCCTACCCCCTATCCTATCCTATCCTTTATCGTATCCTATCCTCTATCCTATTAAATCCTATATCGTATCCTCTATCCTATCCTATCCTCTATCGTATCATATCCTCTATCCTATCCTATCCTCTATCGTATCCTATCCTCCATCCTATCCTATCCTCTATCCTATATTATCCTCTATCCTATCCCATCCTCTATCCTATCCTATCCTCTATCCTATCCTATCCTCTATCCTATCCTATCCTCTATCCTATTAAATCCTATATCGTATCCTCTATCCTATCCAATCCTATATCCTATTCTCTATCCTATCCTATCCTCTATCGTATCCTATCCCCTATCCTATCCAATCCTCTATCCTATCCTATCCGCTATCCTATCCAATCCTATATCCTATTCTCTATCCTATCCTATCCTCTATCCTATCCTATCCTTTATCGTATCCTATCCTCTATCCTATTAAATCCTATATCGGATCCTCTATCCTATCCTATCCTCTATCCTATCCTATCCTCTATCCTATCCTATCCTCTATCCTATTCTATCCTCTATCCTATACAATCCTATATCCTATTCTCTATCCTATCCTATCCTCTATCGTATCCTATCCCCTATCCTATCCAATCCTCTATCCTATCCTATCCGCTATCCTATCCAATCCTATATCCTATTCTCTATCCTATCCTATCCTCTATCCTATCCTATCCTTTATCGTATCCTATCCTCTATCCTATTAAATCCTATATCGTATCCTCTATCCTATCCTATCCTCTATCGTATCCTATCCCCTATCCTATCCTATCCTCTATCCTATCCGATCCTCTATCCTATCCTATCCTCTATCCTATATTATCCTCTATCCTATCCCATCCTCTATCCTATCCTATCCTCTATCCTATCCTATCCTCTATCCTATCCTTTCCTCTATCCTATCCTATTCTCTATCCTATCCTATCCTCAATCCTATCGTATCCTCTATCGTATCCTATCCTCTATCCTATTAAATCCTATATCGTATCCTCTATCCTATCCTATCCTCTATCCTATCCTATCCTCTATCCTATCCTATCCTCTATCCTATCCTATCCTCTATCCTATCCTATCCTCTATCCTATCCTATCCTCTATCCTATCCTATCCTCTATCGTATCCTATCCTCCATCCTATCCTATCCTCTATCCTATATTATCCTCTATCCTATCCCATCCTCTATCCTATCCTATCCTCTATCCTATCCTATCCTCTATCCTATCCTATCCTCTATCCTATTAAATCCTATATCGTATCCTCTATCATATCCTATCCTCTATCCTATCCTATCCTCTATCCTATCCTTATCCTCTATCGTATCCTATCCTCTATCCTATCCCATCCTCTTTCCTATCCTATCCTCTATCCTATCCTATCCTCTATCCTATCCTATCCTCTATCCTATCCTATTCTCTATCCTATCCTATCCTCTATCCTATCCTATCCTCTATCCTATCCTTTCCTCTATCCTATCCTATCCTCTACCCTATCCTATCCTCTATCCTATCCCATCCTCTATCCCATCCTATTCTCTATCATATCCTATCCTCTATCCTATCCTATCCTCTATCCCATCCTATTCTCTATCCTATCCTATCCTCTATCCTATCCTATCCTCTATCATATCCTATTCTCTATCCTATCCTATCCTCTATCCTATCCTATCCTTTATCGTATCCTATCCTCTATCCTATTAAATCCAATATCGTATCCTCTATCCTATCCTATCCTCTATCGTATCATATCCTCTATCCTATCCTATCCTCTAATGTATCCTATCCTCTATCCTATTAAATCCTATATGGGATCCTCTATCCTATCCTATCCTCTATCCTATCCTATCCTCTATCCTATCCTATCCTCTATCGTATCCTATCCTCCATCCTATCCTATCCTCTATCCTATATTATCCTCTATCCTATCCCATCCTCTATCCTATCCTATCCTCTATCCTATCCTATCCTCTATCCTATCCTATCCTCTATCCTATTAAATCCTATATCCTATTCTCTATCCTATCCTATCCTCTATCCTATCCTATCCTTTATCGTATCCTATCCTCTATCCTATTAAATCCTATATGGGATCCTCTATCCTATCCTATCCTCTATCCTATCCTATCCTCTATCCTATCCTATCCTCTATCCTATCCTATCCTCTATCGTATCCTATCCTCTATCCTATCCCATCCTCTATAATATCCTATCCTCTATCCTATCCTATCCTCTATCCTATCCTTATCCTCTATCGTATCCTATCCTCTATCCTATCCCATCCTCTATCCTATCCTATCCTCTATCCTATCCTATCCTCTATCCTATCCTATCCTCTATCCTATCCTATTCTCTATCCTATCCTATCCTCTATCCTATCCTATCCTCTATCCTATCAGATCCTCTATCCTATCCTATCCTCTATCCTATCCTATCCTCTATCCTATCCTATCCTCTATCCCATCCTATTCTCTATCCTATCCTATCCTCTATCCTATCCTATCCTCTATCATATCCTATCCTCTATCCTATCCTATCCTGTATCCTATCCTATCCTCTATCCTATCCTATCCTCTATCCTATCCTATCCTGTATCATATCCTATCCTCTATCCTATCCTATCCTCCATCCTATCCTATCCTCTACCCTATATTATCCTCTATCCTATCCCATCCTCTATCCTATCCTATCCTCTATCCTATCCTATCCTATCCTCTATCCTATCCTATCCTCTATCCTATTAAATCCTATATCGGATCCTCTATCCTATCCTATCGTCTATCCTATCCTATCCTTTATCGTATCCTATCCTCTATCCTATTAAATCGTATATCGGATCCTCTATCCTATCCTATCCTCTATCCTATCCTATCCTGTATCCTATCCTATCCTCTATCCTATCCTATCCTCTATCCTATTCTATCCTCTATCCTATCCAATCCTATATCCTATTCTCTATCCTATCCTATCCTCTATCGTATCCTATCCCCTATCCTATCCAATCCTCTATCCTATCCTATCCGCTATCCTTTCCAATCCTATATCCTATTCTCTATCCTATCCTATCCTCTATCCTATCCTATCCTTTATCGTATCCTATCCTCTATCCTATTAAATCCTATATCGTATCCTCTATCCTATCCTATCCTCTATCGTATCATATCCTCTATCCTATCCTATCCTCTATCGTATCCTATCCTCCATCCTATCCTATCCTCTATCCTATATTATCCTCTATCCTATCCCATCCTCTATCCTATCCTATCCTGTATCCTATCCTATCCTCTATCCTATCCTATCCTCTATCCTATTAAATCCTATATCGTATCCTCTATCCTATCCAATCCTATATCCTATTTTCTATCCTATCCTATCCTCTATCGTATCCTATCCCCTATCCTATCCGCTATCCTATCCAATCCTATATCCTATTCTCTATCCTATCCTATCCTCTATCCTATCCTATCCTTTATCGTATCCTATCCTCTATCCTATTAAATCCTATATCGGATCCTCTATCCTATCCTATCCTCTATCCTATCCTATCCTCTATCCTATCCTATCCTGTATCATATCCTATCCTCTATCCTATCCTATCCTCCATCCTATCCTATCCTCTATCCTATATTATCCTCTATCCTATCCCATCCTCTATCCTATCCTATCCTCTATCCTATCCTATCCTCTATCCTATTAAATCCTATATCGTATCCTCTATCATATCCTATCCTCTATCCTATCCTATCCTCTATCCTATTCTATCCTCTATCCTATCCAATCCTATATCCTATTCTCTATCCTATCCTATCCTCTATCGTATCCTATCCCCTATCCTATCCAATCCTCTATCCTATCCTATCCGCTATCCTTTCCAATCCTATATCCTATTCTCTATCCTATCCTATCCTCTATCCTATCCTATCCTTTATCGTATCCTATCCTCTATCCTATTAAATCCTATATCGTATCCTCTATCCTATCCAATCCTATATCCTATTCTCTATCCTATCCTATCCTCTATCGTATCCTATCCCCTATCCTATCCAATCCTCTATCCTATCCTATCCGCTATCCTATCCAATCCTATATCCTATTCTCTACCCTATCCTATCCTCTATCCTATCCTATCCTTTATCGTATCCTATCCTCTATCCTATTAAATCCTATATCGGATCCTCTATCCTATCCTATCCTCTATCCTATCCTATCCTTTATCCTATCCTATCCTCTATCTTATCCTATCCTCTATCCTATTCTATCCTCTATCCTATCCAATCCTATATCCTATTCTCTATCCTATCCTATCCTCTATCGTATCCTATCCCCTATCCTATCCAATCCTCTATCCTATCCTATCCGCTATCCTATCCAATCCTATATCCTATTCTCTATCCTATCCTATCCTCTATCCTATCCTATCCTTTATCGTATCCTATCCTCTATCCTATTAAATCCTATATCGTATCCTCTATCCTATAATATCCTCTATCGTATCATATCCTCTATCCTATCCTATCCTCTATCGTATCCTATCCTCCATCCTATCCTATCCTCTATCCTATATTATCCTCTATCCTATCCCATCCTCTATCCTATCCTATCCTCTATCCTATCCTATCCTCTATCCTATTAAATCCTATATCGTATCCTCTATCATATCCTATCCTCTATCCTATCCTATCCTCTATCCTATCCTTATCCTCTATCGTATCCTATCCTCTATCCTATCCCATCCTCTATCCTATCCTATCCTCTATCCTATCCTATCCTCTATCATATCCTATCCTCTATCCTATCCTATTCTCTATCCTATCCTATCCTCTATCCTATCCTATCCTCTATCATATCCTATCCTCTATCCTATCCTATCCTCTATCGTATCCTATCCTCCATCCTATCCTATCCTCTATCCTATATTATCCTCTATCCTATCCCATCCTCTATCCTATCCTATCCTCTATCCTATCCTATCCTCTATCCTATCCTATCCTCTATCCTATTAAATCCTATATCGTATCCTCTATCCTATCCCATCCTCTATCCTATCCTATCCTCTATCCTATCCTATCCTCTATCATATCCTATCCTCTATCCTATCCTATTCTCTATCCTATCCTATCCTCTATCCTATCCTATCCTCTATCATATCCTATCCTCTATCCTATCCTATGCTGTATCCTATCCTATCCTCTATTCTATCCTATCCTCTATCCTATCCTATCCTGTATCATATCCTATCCTCTATCCTATCCTATCCTCTATCCTATTCTATCCTCTATCCTGTCCAATCCTATATCCTATTCTCTATCCTATCCAATCCCCTATCCTATCCTATCCGCTATCTTATCCAATCCTATATCCTATCCTCTATCCTATCCTATCCTTTATCGTATCCTATCCTCTATCCTATTAAATCCTATATCCTATCCTCTATCCTATATTATCCTCTATCCTACCCCATCCTCTATCCTATCCTATCCTCTATCCTATATTATCCTCTATCCTATCCCATCCTCTATCCTATCCTATCCCCTATCCTATCCTATCCTCTATCCTATCCTTTCCTCTATCCTATCCTATTCTCTATCCTATCCTATCCTCTATCCTATCGTATCCTCTATCGTATCCTATCCTCTATCCTATTAAATCCTATATCGTATCCTCTATCCTATCCTATCCTCTATCCTATCCTATCCTCTATCCTATCCTATCCTCTATCCTATCCTATCCTCTATCATATCCTATCCTCTATCCTATCCTATCCTCTATCCTATCCTATCCTTTATCGTATCCTATCCTCTATCCTATTAAATCGTATATCGGATCCTCTATCCTATCCTATCCTCTATCCTATCCTATCCTCTATCCTATCCTATCCTCTATCCTATCCTATCCTCTATCCTATTCTATCCTCTATCCTATCCAATCCTATATCCTATTCTCTATCCTATCCTATCCTCTATCGTATCCTATCCCCTATCCTATCCAATCCTCTATCCTATCCTATCCGCTATCCTATCCAATCCTATATCCTATTCTCTATCCTATCCTATCCTCTATCCTATCCTATCCTTTATCGTATCCTATCCTCTATCCTATTAAATCCTATATCGTATCCTCTATCCTATCCTATCCTCTATCGTATCATATCCTCTATCCTATCCTATCCTCTATCGTATCCTATCCTCCATCCTATCCTATCCTCTATCCTATATTATCCTCTATCCTATCCCATCCTCTATCCTATCCTATCCTCTATCCTATCCTATCCTCTATCCTATCCTATCCTCTATCCTATTAAATCCTATATCGTATCCTCTATCCTATCCAATCCTATATCCTATTCTCTATCCTATCCTATCCTCTATCGTATCCTATCCCCTATCCTATCCAATCCTCTATCCTATCCTATCCGCTATCCTATCAAATCCTATATCCTATTCTCTATCCTATCCTATCCTCTATCCTATCCTATCCTTTATCGTATCCTATCCTCTATCCTATTAAATCCTATATCGTATCCTCTATCCTATCCTATCCTCTATCGTATCATATCCTCTATCCTATCCTATCCTCTATCGTATCCTATCCTCCATCCTATCCTATCCTCTATCCTATATTATCCTCTATCCTATCCCATCCTCTATCCTATCCTATCCTCTATCCTATCCTATCCTCTATCCTATCCTATCCTCTATCCTATTAAATCCTATATCGTATCCTCTATCATATCCTATCCTCTATCCTATCCTATCCTCTATCCTATCCTTATCCTCTATCGTATCCTATCCTCTATCCTATCCCATCCTCTATCCTATCCTATCCTCTATCCTATCCTATCCTGTATCATATCCTATCCTCTATCCTATCCTATCCTCTATCCTATCCTATGCTGTATCCTATCCTATCCTCTATCCTATCCTATCCTCTATCCTATCCTATCCTGTATCATATCCTATCCTCTATCCTATCCTATCCTCTATCCTATTCTATCCTCTATCCTATCCAATCCTATATCCTATTCTCTATCCTATCCAATCCCCTATCCTATCCTATCCGCTATCCTATCCAATCCTATATCCTATCCTCTATCCTATCCTATCCTTTATCGTATCCTATCCTCTATCCTATTAAATCCTATATCCTATCCTCTATCCTATATTATCCTCTATCCTACCCCATCCTCTATCCTATCCTATCCTCTATCCTATATTATCCTCTATCCTATCCCATCCTCTATCCTATCCTATCCCCTATCCTATCCTATCCTCTATCCTATCCTTTCCTCTATCCTATCCTATTCTCTATCCTATCCTATCCTCTATCCTATCGTATCCTCTATCGTATCCTATCCTCTATCCTATTAAATCCTATATCGTATCCTCTATCCTATCCTATCCTCTTTCCTATCCTATCCTCTATCCTATCCTATCCTCTATCCTATCCTATCCTCTATCATATCCTATCCTCTATCCTATCCTATCCTCTATCCTATCCTATCCTTTATCGTATCCTATCCTCTATCCTATTAAATCGTATATCGGATCCTCTATCCTATCCTATCCTCTATCCTATCCTATCCTCTATCCTATCCTATCCTCTATCCTATCCTATCCTCTATCCTATTCTATCCTCTATCCTATTAAATCCTATATCGTATCCTCTATCCTATCCAATCCTATATCCTATTCTCTATCCTATCCTATCCTCTATCGTATCCTATCCCCTATCCTATCCAATCCTCTATCCTATCCTATCCGCTATCCTATCAAATCCTATATCCTATTCTCTATCCTATCCTATCCTCTATCCTATCCTATCCTTTATCGTATCCTATCCTCTATCCTATTAAATCCTATATCGTATCCTCTATCCTATCCTATCCTCTATCGTATCATATCCTCTATCCTATCCTATCCTCTATCGTATCCTATCCTCCATCCTATCCTATCCTCTATCCTATATTATCCTCTATCCTATCCCATCCTCTATCCTATCCTATCCTCTATCCTATCCTATCCCCTATCCTATCCTATCCTCTATCCTATCCTATCCTCTATCCTATTAAATCCTATATCGTATCCTCTAACATATCCTATCCTCTATCCTATCCTATCCTCTATCCTATCCTTATCCTCTATCGTATCCTATCCTCTATCCTATCCCATCCTCTATCCTATCCTATCCTCTATCCTATCCTATCCTATCCTGTATCATATCCTATCCTCTATCCTATCCTATCCTCTATCCTATCCTATGCTGTATCCTATCCTATCCTCTATCCTATCCTATCCTCTATCCTATCCTATCCTGTATCATATCCTATCCTCTATCCTATCCTATCCTCTATCCTATTCTATCCTCTATCCTATCCAATCCTATATCCTATTCTCTATCCTATCCAATCCCCTATCCTATCCTATCCGCTATCCTATCCAATCCTATATCCTATCCTCTATCCTATATTATCCTCTATCCTACCCCATCCTCTATCCTATCCTATCCTCTATCCTATATTATCCTCTATCCTATCCCATCCTCTATCCTATCCTATCCTCTATCCTATCCTATCCTCTATCCTATCGTATCCTCTATCGTATCCTATCCTCTATCCTATTAAATCCTATATCGTATCCTCTATCCTATCCTATCCTCTATCCTATCCTATCCTCTATCCTATCCTATCCTCTATCCTATCCTATCCTATCCTCCATCCTATCCTATCCTCTATCCTATCCCATCCTCTATCCTATCCTATCCTCTATCCTATCCTATCCTCTATCCTATCCTATCCTGTATCATATCCTATCCTCTATCCTATCCTATCCTCTATCCTATTCTATCCTCTATCCTATCCAATCCTATATCCTATTCTCTATCCTATCCAATCCCCTATCCTATCCTATCCGCTATCCTATCCAATCCTATATCCTATCCTCTATCCTATCCTATCCTTTATCGTATCCTATCCTCTATCCTATTAAATCCTATATCCTATCCTCTATCCTATATTATCCTCTATCCTACCCCATCCTCTATCCTATCCTATCCTCTATCCTATATTATCCTCTATCCTATCCCATCCTCTATCCTATCCTATCCCCTATCCTATCCTATCCTCTATCCTATCCTTTCCTCTATCCTATCCTATTCTCTATCCTATCCTATCCTCTATCCTATCGTATCCTCTATCGTATCCTATCCTCTATCCTATTAAATCCTATATCGTATCCTCTATCCTATCCTATCCTCTTTCCTATCCTATCCTCTATCCTATCCTATCCTCTATCCTATCCTATCCTCTATCATATCCTATCCTCTATCCTATCCTATCCTCTATCCTATCCTATCCTTTATCGTATCCTATCCTCTATCCTATTAAATCGTATATCGGATCCTCTATCCTATCCTATCCTCTATCCTATCCTATCCTCTATCCTATCCTATCCTCTATCCTATCCTATCCTCTATCCTATTCTATCCTCTATCCTATTAAATCCTATATCGTATCCTCTATCCTATCCAATCCTATATCCTATTCTCTATCCTATCCTATCCTCTATCGTATCCTATCCCCTATCCTATCCAATCCTCTATCCTATCCTATCCGCTATCCTATCAAATCCTATATCCTATTCTCTATCCTATCCTATCCTCTATCCTATCCTATCCTTTATCGTATCCTATCCTCTATCCTATTAAATCCTATATCGTATCCTCTATCCTATCCTATCCTCTATCGTATCATATCCTCTATCCTATCCTATCCTCTATCGTATCCTATCCTCCATCCTATCCTATCCTCTATCCTATATTATCCTCTATCCTATCCCATCCTCTATCCTATCCTATCCTCTATCCTATCCTATCCCCTATCCTATCCTATCCTCTATCCTATCCTATCCTCTATCCTATTAAATCCTATATCGTATCCTCTAACATATCCTATCCTCTATCCTATCCTATCCTCTATCCTATCCTTATCCTCTATCGTATCCTATCCTCTATCCTATCCCATCCTCTATCCTATCCTATCCTCTATCCTATCCTATCCTATCCTGTATCATATCCTATCCTCTATCCTATCCTATCCTCTATCCTATCCTATGCTGTATCCTATCCTATCCTCTATCCTATCCTATCCTCTATCCTATCCTATCCTGTATCATATCCTATCCTCTATCCTATCCTATCCTCTATCCTATTCTATCCTCTATCCTATCCAATCCTATATCCTATTCTCTATCCTATCCAATCCCCTATCCTATCCTATCCGCTATCCTATCCAATCCTATATCCTATCCTCTATCCTATATTATCCTCTATCCTACCCCATCCTCTATCCTATCCTATCCTCTATCCTATATTATCCTCTATCCTATCCCATCCTCTATCCTATCCTATCCTCTATCCTATCCTATCCTCTATCCTATCGTATCCTCTATCGTATCCTATCCTCTATCCTATTAAATCCTATATCGTATCCTCTATCCTATCCTATCCTCTATCCTATCCTATCCTCTATCCTATCCTATCCTCTATCCTATCCTATCCTATCCTCCATCCTATCCTATCCTCTATCCTATCCCATCCTCTATCCTATCCTATCCTCTATCCTATCCTATCCTATATCCTATCCTATCCTCTATCCCATCCTATTCTCTATCCTATCCTATCCTCTATCCTATCCTATCCTCTATCATATCCTATCCTCTATCCTATGCTATCCTGTATCCTATCCTATCCTCTATCCTATCCTATCCTCTATCCTATTAAATCCTATATCGTATCCTCTATCCTATCCTATCCTCTATCGTATCATATCCTCTATCCTATCCTATCCTCTATCGTATCCTATCCTCCATCCTATCCTATCCTCTATCCTATATTATCCTCTATCCTATCCCATCCTCTATCCTATCCTATCCTCTATCCTATCCTATCCTCTATCCTATCCTATCCTCTATCCTATTAAATCCTATATCGTATCCTCTATCCTATCCAATCCTATATCCTATTCTCTATCCTATCCTATCCTCTATCGTATCCTATCCCCTATCCTATCCAATCCTCTATCCTATCCTATCCGCTATCCTATCCAATCCTATATCCTATTCTCTATCCTATCCTATCCTCTATCCTATCCTATCCTTTATCGTATCCTATCCTCTATCCTATTAAATTCTATATCGTATCCTCTATCCTATCCTATCCTCTATCGTATCATATCCTCTATCCTATCCTATCCTCTATCGTATCCTATCCTCCATCCTATCCTATCCTCTATCCTATATTATCCTCTATCCTATCCCATCCTCTATCCTATCCTATCCTCTATCCTATCCTATCCTCTATCCTATCCTATCCTCTATCCTATTAAATCCTATATCGTATCCTCTATCCTATCCAATCCTATATCCTATTCTCTATCCTATCCTATCCTCTATCGTATCCTATCCCCTATCCTATCCAATCCTCTATCCTATCCTATCCGCTATCCTATCCAATCCTATATCCTATCCTCTATCCTATCCTATCCTCTATCATATCCTATCCTCTATCCTATCCTATTCTCTATCCTATCCTATCCTCTATCCTATCCTATACTCTATCATATCCTATCCTCTATCCTATCCTATCCTCTATCCTATCCTATCCTCTATCCTATTAAATCCTATATCCTATTCTCTATCCTATCCTATCCTCTATCCTATCCTATCCTTTATCGTATCCTATCCTCTATCCTATTAAATCCTATATGGGATCCCCTATCCTATCCTATCCTCTATCCTATCCTATCCTCTATCCTATCCTATCCTATCCTCTATCGTATCCTATCCTCTATCCTATCCCATCCTCTATAATATCCTATCCTCTATCCTATCCTATCCTCTATCCTATCCTTATCCTCTATCGTATCCTATCCTCTATCCTATCCCATCCTCTATCCTATCCTATCCTCTATCCTATCCTATCCTCTATCCTATCCTATCCTCTATCCTATCCTATTCTCTATCCTATCCTATCCTCTATCCTATCCTATCCTCTATCCTATCCTATCCTCTACCCTATCCTATCCTGTATCCTATCCTCTATCCTATCCTATCCTCTATCCTATCCTATCCTCTATCCTATCCTATCCTCTATCATGTCCTATCCTCATTCCTATCCTATCCTCTATCCTATCCTATCCTCTATCCTATCCTATCCTCTATCCAATCCTATCCTGTCGTGTATCGTATCCTATTCTCTATCCTATCCAATCCTATATAGTATCCTCTATCCTATCCTATCCTCTATCCTATACTATCCTCTATCCTATCCTATCCTCTAACGTATCCTATCCTCTATCCTATCCAATCCTATATCGTATCATCTATCCTATCCTATCCTCTATCCTATCCTATCCTCTATCCTATCCTATCCTCAATCCTATCCTGTCCTCTATCCTATCCTATCCTCTACCCTATCCTATCGTGTATGCTATCGTATCCTCTATCCTATCATATCCTCTATCCTATCCTATCCTCTATCCTATCATATACTCTATCCGATCCTATCCTCTATCCTATACTATCCTCTAACCTATCCTATCCTCTATCCGATCCTATCCTCTATCCTATCCTATTCTCTATCCTATCCTATCTTCTATCATATCCTATCCTCTATCCTATCCTATCCTCTATCCTATCCTATCCTCTATCCTATCCTATCCTCTATCCTATCCTATTCTCTGTCCTATCCTATCCTCTATCCTATCCTATCCTCTATCATGTCCTATCCTCTATCCTATCCTATAGTCTATCCTATCCTATCCTCTATCCTATCCTATCCTCTATCCTATCCAATCCTATATCCTATTCTCTATCCTATCCTATCCTGTATCCTATCCTATCCAATATCCTATCCTATCCTCTATCCTATCCTATCCTCTATCCTATCCTATCCTCTATCCTATCCTTTCCTCAACCCTAACCTATCCTCAATTCTATCCTATACTCCATCCTACCCTATCCGCTATCCTATCCTATCCTCTATCCTATATTATCCTCTATCCTATCCAATCCTCTATCCGATCCTATCCTCTATCCTATACTATCCTTTATCCTATCCTATCCTCTATCCTATCCTATCCTCTATCCTATCCTATCCTCTATCCTATCCTATCCTCTATCGAATCCTATCCTCTATCCTATCCAATCCTGTATCGTAGCATCTATCCTATCCTATCCTCTATCCTATCCTATCCTCTATTATATCCTATCCTCTATCCTATCCTATCCTCTATCCTATCCTATCCTCTATCCTATCCTATCCTCTATGCTATACTATCCTCTATCCTATCCTATCCTCTATCCTATCCTATCCTCTATCCTATCCTATCCTCTATGCTATACTATCCTCTATCCTATCCTATCCTCGATCCTATCCTATCCTCTATCCTTTCCTATCCTCTATCCTATCCCATCCTCTATCCTAGCCTATCCTCTATCCTATCCTATCCTCTATCCTATCCTATCCTCTATCCTATCCTATCCTCTATTCCATCCTATTCTCTATCTAATCCTATCCTATCCTCTATCGTAACTTATTCTCTATCCTATCCTATCCTATCCCCTATCGTAGCCAATCCTATAACCTATACTCTATCCTATCCTATCCTCTATCCTATATTATCCTCTATCCTATCCAATCCTCTATCCGATCCTATCCTCTATCCTATACTATCCTTTATCCTATCCTATCCTCTATCCTATCCTATCCTCTATCCTATCCTATCCTCTATCCTATCCTATCCTCTATCGAATCCTATCCTCTATCCTATCCAATCCTATATCGTAGCATCTATCCTATCCTATCCTCTATCCTATCCTATCCTCTATTATATCCTATCCTCTATCCTATCCTATCCTCTATCCTATCCTATCCTCTATCCTATCCTATCCTCTATGCTATACTATCCTCTATCCTATCCTATCCTCTATCCTATCCTATCCTCTATCCTATCCTATCCTCTATGCTATACTATCCTCTATCCTATCCTATCCTCGATCCTATCCTATCCTCTATCCTTTCCTATCCTCTATCCTATCCCATCCTCTATCCTAGCCTATCCTCTATCCTATCCTATCCTCTATCCTATCCTATCCTCTATCCTATCCTATCCTCTATTCCATCCTATTCTCTATCTAATCCTATCCTATCCTCTATCGTAACTTATTCTCTATCCTATCCTATCCTATCCCCTATCGTAGCCAATCCTATAACCTATACTCTATCCTATCCTATCCTCTATCCTATTAAATCCTATATCCTGTTCTCTATCCTATCCTATCCTCTATCCTATCCTCTATCGTATACTATCCTCTATCCTTTCCAATCCTATATCGTATCCTCTATCCTATCCTGTACCCTATCCTATCCTATCCTGTATCCTATCCTATCCAATATCCATTCCTATCCTCTATCCTATCCTATCCTCTATCCTATCCTATCCTCTATTCCATCCTATTCTCTATCTAATCCTATCCTATCCTCTATCGTAACTTATTCTCTATCCTATCCTATCCTATCCCCTATCGTAGCCAATCCTATAACCTATACTTTATCCTATCCTATCCTCTATCCTATTAAATCCTATATCCTGTTCTCTATCCTATCCTATCCTCTATCCTATCCTCTATCGTATACTATCCTCTATCCTTTCCAATCCTATATCGTATCCTCTATCCTATCCTGTATCCTATCCTATCCTATCCTGTATCCTATCCTATCCAATATCCATTCCTATCCTCTATCCTATCCTATCCTCTATCCTATCCTATCCTCATCCTCCTATCCTATCCTATCCTCTACCCTATCCTATCGTGTATGCTATCGTATCCTCTATCCTATCATATCCTCTATCCTATCCTATCCTCTATCCTATCCTATCCTCTATCGTATCCTATCCTCCATCCTATCCTATCCTCTATCCTATCCTATCCTCTATCCTATCCTATCCTCTATCCTATCCTATCCTCTATCGTATCCTATCCTCCATCCTATCCTATCCTCTATCCTATATTATCCTCTATCCTATCCCATCCTCTATCCTATCCTATCCTCTATCCTATCCTATCCTCTATCCTATCCTATCCTCTATCCTATTAAATCCTATATCCTATTCTCTATCCTATCCTA
This sequence comes from Halictus rubicundus, assembly GCF_050948215.1. Lineage (NCBI taxonomy): Eukaryota > Metazoa > Arthropoda > Insecta > Hymenoptera > Halictidae > Halictus > Halictus rubicundus. The sequence continues at coordinate 415,980 of NW_027488725.1, read as the reverse complement.
TCCTCTATCCTATCCTATCCTTTATCGTATCCTATCCTCTATCCTATTAAATCCTATATGGGATCCTCTATCCTATCCTATCCTCTATCCTATCCTATCCTCTATCCTATCCTATCCTATCCTCTATCGTATCCTATCCTCTATCCTATCCCATCCTCTATAATATCCTATCCTCTATCCTATCCTATCCTCTATCCTATCCTTATCCTCTATCGTATCCTATCCTCTATCCTATCCCATCCTCTATCCTATCCTATCCTCTATCCTATCCTATCCTCTATCCTATCCTATCCTCTATCCTATCCTATTCTCTATCCTATCCTATCCTCTATCCTATCCTATCCTCTATCCTATCAGATCCTCTATCCTATCCTATCCTCTATCCTATCCTATCCTCTATCCTATCCTATCCTCTATCCCATCCTATTCTCTATCCTATCCTATCCTCTATCCTATCCTATCCTCTATCATATCCTATCCTCTATCCTATCCTATCCTGTATCCTATCCTATCCTCTATCCTATCCTATCCTCTATCCTATCCTATCCTGTATCATATCCTATCCTCTATCCTATCCTATCCTCCATCCTATCCTATCCTCTACCCTATATTATCCTCTATCCTATCCCATCCTCTATCCTATCCTATCCTCTATCCTATCCTATCCTATCCTCTATCCTATCCTATCCTCTATCCTATTAAATCCTATATCGTATCCTCTATCATATCCTATCCTCTATCCTATCCTATCCTCTATCCTATCCTATCCTTTATCGTATCCTATCCTCTATCCTATTAAATCGTATATCGGATCCTCTATCCTATCCTATCCTCTATCCTATCCTATCCTCTATCCTATCCTATCCTCTATCCTATCCTATCCTCTATCCTATTCTATCCTCTATCCTATCCAATCCTATATCCTATTCTCTATCCTATCCTATCCTCTATCCTATCCTATCCTTTATCGTATCCTATCCTCTATCCTATTAAATCCTATATCGTATCCTCTATCCTATCCTATCCTCTATCGTATCATATCCTCTATCCTATCCTATCCTCTATCGTATCCTATCCTCCATCCTATCCTATCCTCTATCCTATATTATCCTCTATCCTATCCCATCCTCTATCCTATCCTATCCTGTATCCTATCCTATCCTCTATCCTATCCTATCCTCTATCCTATTAAATCCTATATCGTATCCTCTATCCTATCCAATCCTATATCCTATTTTCTATCCTATCCTATCCTCTATCGTATCCTATCCCCTATCCTATCCAATCCTCTATCCTATCCTATCCGCTATCCTATCCAATCCTATATCCTATTCTCTATCCTATCCTATCCTCTATCCTATCCTATCCTTTATCGTATCCTATCCTCTATCCTATTAAATCCTATATCGGATCCTCTATCCTATCCTATCCTCTATCCTATCCTATCCTCTATCCTATCCTATCCTGTATCATATCCTATCCTCTATCCTATCCTATCCTCCATCCTATCCTATCCTCTATCCTATATTATCCTCTATCCTATCCCATCCTCTATCCTATCCTATCCTCTATCCTATCCTATCCTCTATCCTATTAAATCCTATATCGTATCCTCTATCATATCCTATCCTCTATCCTATCCTATCCTCTATCCTATTCTATCCTCTATCCTATCCAATCCTATATCCTATTCTCTATCCTATCCTATCCTCTATCGTATCCTATCCCCTATCCTATCCAATCCTCTATCCTATCCTATCCGCTATCCTTTCCAATCCTATATCCTATTCTCTATCCTATCCTATCCTCTATCCTATCCTATCCTTTATCGTATCCTATCCTCTATCCTATTAAATCCTATATCGTATCCTCTATCCTATCCTATCCTCTATCGTATCATATCCTCTATCCTATCCTATCCTCTATCGTATCCTATCCTCCATCCTATCCTATCCTCTATCCTATATTATCCTCTATCCTATCCCATCCTCTATCCTATCCTATCCTCTATCCTATCCTATCCTCTATCCTATCCTATCCTCTATCCTATTAAATCCTATATCGTATCCTCTATCCTATCCAATCCTATATCCTATTCTCTATCCTATCCTATCCTCTATCGTATCCTATCCCCTATCCTATCCAATCCTCTATCCTATCCTATCCGCTATCCTATCCAATCCTATATCCTATTCTCTATCCTATCCTATCCTCTATCCTATCCTATCCTTTATCGTATCCTATCCTCTATCCTATTAAATCCTATATCGGATCCTCTATCCTATCCTATCCTCTATCCTATCCTATCCTTTATCCTATCCTATCCTCTATCCTATCCTATCCTCTATCCTATTCTATCCTCTATCCTATCCAATCCTATATCCTATTCTCTATCCTATCCTATCCTCTATCGTATCCTATCCCCTATCCTATCCAATCCTCTATCCTATCCTATCCGCTATCCTATCCAATCCTATATCCTATTCTCTATCCTATCCTATCCTCTATCCTATCCTATCCTTTGTCGTATCCTATCCTCTATCCTATTAAATCCTATATCGTATCCTCTATCCTATCCTATCCTCTATCGTATCATATCCTCTATCCTATCCTATCCTCTATCGTATCGTATCCTCCATCCTATCCTATCCTCTATCCTCTATTATCCTCTATCCTATCCCATCCTCTATCCTATCCTATCCTCTATCCTATCCTATCCTCTATCCTATCCTATCCTCTATCCTATTAAATCCTATATCGTATCCTCTATCCTATCCAATCCTATATCCTATTCTCTATCCTATCCTATCCTCTATCGTATCCTATCCCCTATCCTATCCAATCCTCTATCCTATCCTATCCGCTATCCTATCCAATCCTATATCCTATTCTCTATCCTATCCTATCCTCTATCCTATCCTATCCTTTATCGTATCCTATCCTCTATCCTATTAAATCCTATATCGGATCCTCTATCCTATCCTATCCTCTATCCTATCCTATCCTTTATCCTATCCTATCCTCTATCCTATCCTTTCCTCTATCCTATTCTATCCTCTATCCTATCCAATCCTATATCCTATTCTCTATCCTATCCTATCCTCTATCGTATCCTATCCCCTATCCTATCCAATCCTCTATCCTATCCTATCCGCTATCCTATCCAATCCTATATCCTATTCTCTATCCTATCCTATCCTCTATCCTATCCTATCCTTTATCGTATCCTATCCTCTATCCTATTAAATCCTATATCGTATCCTCTATCCTATCCTATCCTCTATCGTATCATATCCTCTATCCTATCCTATCCTCTATCGTATCCTATCCTCCATCCTATCCTATCCTCTATCCTATATTATCCTCTATCCTATCCCATCCTCTATCCTATCCTATCCTCTATCCTATCCTATCCTCTATCCTATCCTATCCTCTATCCTATTAAATCCTATATCGTATCCTCTATCATATCCTATCCTCTATCCTATCCTATCCTCTATCCTATCCTTATCCTCTATCGTATCCTATCCTCTATCCTATCCCATCCTCTATCCTATCCTATGCTCTATCCTATCCTATCCTCTATCATATCCTATCCTCTATCCTATCCTATTCTCTATCCTATCCTATCCTCTATCCTATCCTATACTCTATCATATCCTATCCTCTATCCTATCCTATGCTGTATCCTATCCTATCCTATATCCTATCCTATCCTCTATCCTATCCTATCCTGTATCATATCCTATCCTCTATCCTATCCTATCCTCTATCCTATTCTATCCTCTATCCTATCCAATCCTATATCCTATTCTCTATCCTATCCAATCCCCTATCCTATCCTATCCGCTATCCTATCCAATCCTATATCCTATCCTCTATCCTATCCTATCCTTTATCGTATCCTATCCTCTATCCTATTAAATCCTATATCCTATCCTCTATCCTATATTATCCTCTATCCTACCCCATCCTCTATCCTATCCTATCCTCTATCCTATATTATCCTCTATCCTATCCCATCCTCTATCCTATCCTATCCTCTATCCTATCCTATCCTCTATCCTATCCTTTCCTCTATCCTATCCTATCCTTATCCTATCGTATCCTCTATCGTATCCTATCCTCTATCCTATTAAATCCTCTATCCTATCCTATCCTCTATCCTATCCTATCCTCTATCCTATCCTATCCTCTATCCTATCCTATCCTCTATCCTATCCTATCCTCTATCCTATCCTATCCTCTATCCTATCCTATCCTATCCTCTATCCTATCCTATCCTCTATCCTATCCCATCCTCTATCCTATCCTATCCTCTATCCTATCCTATCCTATATCCTATCCTATCCTCTATCCCATCCTATTCTCTATCCTATCCTATCCTCTATCCTATCCTATCCTCTATCATATCCTATCCTCTATCCTATCCTATCCTGTATCCTATCCTATCCTCTATCCTATCCTATCCTCTATCCTATTAAATCCTATATCGTATCCTCTATCCTATCTTATCCTCTATCGTATCATATCCTCTATCCTATCCTATCCTCTATCGTATCCTATCCTCCATCCTATCCTATCCTTTATCGTATCCTATCCTCTATCCTATTAAATCCTATATCGTATCCTCTATCCTATCCTATCCTCTATCGTATCATATCCTCTATCCTATCCTATCCTCTATCGTATCCTATCCTCCATCCTATCCTATCCTCTATCCTATATTATCCTCTATCCTATCCCATCCTCTATCCTATCCTATCCTCTATCCTATCCTATCCTCTATCCTATCCTATCCTCTATCCTATTAAATCCTATATCGGATCCTCTATCCTATCCAATCCTATATCCTATTCTCTATCCTATCCTATCCTCTATCGTATCCTATCCCCTATCCTATCCAATCCTCTATCCTATCCTATCCGCTATCCTATCCAATCCTATATCCTATTCTCTATCCTATCCTATTCTCTATCCTATCCTATCCTTTATCGTATCCTATCCTCTATCCTATTTTCTATCCTATCCTATCCTCTATCGTATCCTATCCCCTATCCTATCCAATCCTCTATCCTATCCTATCCGCTATCCTATCCAATCCTATATCCTATTCTCTATCCTATCCTATCCTCTATCCTATCCTATCCTTTATCGTATCCTATCCTCTATCCTATTAAATCCTATATCGGATCCTCTATCCTATCCTATCCTCTATCCTATCCTATCCTCTATCCTATCCTATCCTGTATCATATCCTATCCTCTATCCTATCCTATCCTCCATCCTATCCTATCCTCTATCCTATATTATCCTCTATCCTATCCCATCCTCTATCCTATCCTATCCTCTATCCTATCCTATCCTCTATCCTATTAAATCCTATATCGTATCCTCTATCCTATCCAATCCTATATCCTATTCTCTATCCTATCCTATCCTCTATCGTATCCTATCCCCTATCCTATCCAATCCTCTATCCTATCCTATCCGCTATCCTATCCAATCCTATATCCTATTCTCTATCCTATCCTATCCTCTATCCTATCCTATCCTTTATCGTATCCTATCCTCTATCCTATTAAATCCTATATCGGATCCTCTATCCTATTCTATCCTCTATCCTATCCTATCCTTTATCCTATCCTATCCTCTATCCTATCCTATCCTCTATCCTATTCTATCCTCTATCCTATCCAATCCTATATCCTATTCTCTATCCTATCCTATCCTCTATCGTATCCTATCCCCTATCCTATCCAATCCTCTATCCTATCCTATCCGCTATCCTATCCAATCCTATATCCTATTCTCTATCCTATCCTATCCTCTATCCTATCCTATCCTTTGTCGTATCCTATCCTCTATCCTATTAAATCCTATATCGTATCCTCTATCCTATCCTATCCTCTATCGTATCATATCCTCTATCCTATCCTATCCTCTATCGTATCCTATCCTCCATCCTATCCTATCCTCTATCCTCTATTATCCTCTATCCTATCCCATCCTCTATCCTATCCTATCCTCTATCCTATCCTATCCTCTATCCTATCCTATCCTCTATCCTATTAAATCCTATATCGTATCCTCTATCCTATCCAATCCTATATCCTATTCTCTATCCTATCCTATCCTCTATCGTATCCTATCCCCTATCCTATCCAATCCTCTATCCTATCCTATCCGCTATCCTATCCAATCCTATATCCTATTCTCTATCCTATCCTATCCTCTATCCTATCCTATCCTTTATCGTATCCTATCCTCTATCCTATTAAATCCTATATCGGATCCTCTATCCTATCCTATCCTCTATCCTATCCTATCCTTTATCCTATCCTATCCTCTATCCTATCCTTTCCTCTATCCTATTCTATCCTCTATCCTATCCAATCCTATATCCTATTCTCTATCCTATCCTATCCTCTATCGTATCCTATCCCCTATCCTATCCAATCCTCTATCCTATCCTATCCGCTATCCTATCCAATCCTATATCCTATTCTCTATCCTATCCTATCCTCTATCCTATCCTATCCTTTATCGTATCCTATCCTCTATCCTATTAAATCCTATATCGTATCCTCTATCCTATCCTATCCTCTATCGTATCATATCCTCTATCCTATCCTATCCTCTATCGTATCCTATCCTCCATCCTATCCTATCCTCTATCCTATATTATCCTCTATCCTATCCCATCCTCTATCCTATCCTATCCTCTATCCTATCCTATCCTCTATCCTATCCTATCCTCTATCCTATTAAATCCTATATCGTATCCTCTATCATATCCTATCCTCTATCCTATCCTATCCTCTATCCTATCCTTATCCTCTATCGTATCCTATCGTCTATCCTATCCCATCCTCTATCCTATCCTATCCTCTATCCTATCCTATCCTCTATCATATCCTATCCTCTATCCTATCCTATTCTCTATCCTATCCTATCCTCTATCCTATCCTATACTCTATCATATCCTATCCTCTATCCTATCCTATGCTGTATCCTATCCTATCCTCTATCCTATCCTATCCTCTATCCTATCCTATCCTGTATCATATCCTATCCTCTATCCTATCCTATCCTCTATCCTATTCTATCCTCTATCCTATCCAATCCTATATCCTATTCTCTATCCTATCCAATCCCCTATCCTATCCTATCCGCTATCCTATCCAATCCTATATCCTATCCTCTATCCTATCCTATCCTTTATCGTATCCTATCCTCTATCCTATTAAATCCTATATCCTATCCTCTATCCTATATTATCCTCTATCCTACCCCATCCTCTATCCTATCCTATCCTCTATCCTATATTATCCTCTATCCTATCCCATCCTCTATCCTATCCTATCCTCTATCCTATCCTATCCTCTATCCTATCCTTTCCTCTATCCTATCCTATTCTCTATCCTATCCTATCCTTATCCTATCGTATCCTCCATCGTATCCTATCCTCTATCCTATTAAATCCTATATCGTATCCTCTATCCTATCCTATCCTCTATCCTATCCTATCCTCTATCCTATCCTATCCTCTATCCTATCCTATCCTCTATCCTATCCTATCCTATCCTCTATCCTATCCTATCCTCTATCCTATCCCATCCTCTATCCTATCCTATCCTCTATCCTATCCTATCCTATATCCTATCCTATCCTCTATCCCATCCTATTCTCTATCCTATCCTATCCTCTATCCTATCCTATCCTCTATCATATCCTATCCTCTATCCTATCCTATCCTGTATCCTATCCTATCCTCTATCCTATCCTATCCTCTATCCTATTAAATCCTATATCGTATCCTCTATCCTATCTTATCCTCTATCGTATCATATCCTCTATCCTATCCTATCCTCTATCGTATCCTATCCTCCATCCTATCCTATCCTTTATCGTATCCTATCCTCTATCCTATTAAATCCTATATCGTATCCTCTATCCTATCCTATCCTCTATCGTATCATATCCTCTATCCTATCCTATCCTCTATCGTATCCTATCCTCCATCCTATCCTATCCTCTATCCTCTATTATCCTCTATCCTATCCCATCCTCTATCCTATCCTATCCTCTATCCTATCCTATCCTCTATCCTACCCTATCCTCTATCCTATTAAATCCTATATCGTATCCTCTATCCTATCCAATCCTATATCCTATTCTCTATCCTATCCTATCCTCTATCGTATCCTATCCCCTATCCTATCCAATCCTCTATCCTATCCTATCCGCTATCCTATCCAATCCTATATCCTATTCTCTATCCTATCCTATCCTCTATCCTATCCTATCCTTTATCGTATCCTATCCTCTATCCTATTAAATCCTATATCGGATCCTCTATCCTATCCTATCCTCTATCCTATCCTATCCTTTATCCTATCCTATCCTCTATCCTATCCTTTCCTCTATCCTATTCTATCCTCTATCCTATCCAATCCTATATCCTATTCTCTATCCTATCCTATCCTCTATCGTATCCTATCCCCTATCCTATCCAATCCTCTATCCTATCCTATCCGCTATCCTATCCAATCCTATATCCTATTCTCTATCCTATCCTATCCTCTATCCTATCCTATCCTTTATCGTATCCTATCCTCTATCCTATTAAATCCTATATCGTATCCTCTATCCTATCCTATCCTCTATCGTATCATATCCTCTATCCTATCCTATCCTCTATCGTATCCTATCCTCCATCCTATCCTATCCTCTATCCTATATTATCCTCTATCCTATCCCATCCTCTATCCTATCCTATCCTCTATCCTATCCTATCCTCTATCCTATCCTATCCTCTATCCTATTAAATCCTATATCGTATCCTCTATCATATCCTATCCTCTATCCTATCCTATCCTCTATCCTATCCTTATCCTCTATCGTATCCTATCCTCTATCCTATCCCATCCTCTATCCTATCCTATCCTCTATCCTATCCTATCCTCTATCATATCCTATCCTCTATCCTATCCTATTCTCTATCCTATCCTATCCTCTATCCTATCATATACTCTATCATATCCTATCCTCTATCCTATCCTATGCTGTATCCTATCCTATCCTCTATCCTATCCTATCCTCTATCCTATCCTATCCTGTATCATATCCTATCCTCTATCCTATCCTATCCTCTATCCTATTCTATCCTCTATCCTATCCAATCCTATATCCTATTCTCTATCCTATCCAATCCCCTATCCTATCCTATCCGCTATCCTATCCAATCCTATATCCTATCCTCTATCCTATCCTATCCTTTATCGTATCCTATCCTCTATCCTATTAAATCCTATATCCTATCCTCTATCCTATATTATCCTCTATCCTACCCCATCCTCTATCCTATCCCATCCTCTATCCTATCCTATCCTCTATCCTATCCTATCCTCTATCCTATCCTTTCCTCTATCCTATCCTATTCTCTATCCTATCCTATCCTTATCCTATCGTATCCTCTATCGTATCCTATCCTCTATCCTATTAAATCCTATATCGTATCCTCTATCCTATCCTATCCTCTATCCTATCCTATCCTCTATCCTATCCTATCCTCTATCCTATCCTATCCTCTATCCTATCCTATCCTATCCTCTATCCTATCCTATCCTCTATCCTATCCCATCCTCTATCCTATCCTATCCTCTATCCTATCCTATCCTATATCCTATCCTATCCTCTATCCCATCCTATTCTCTATCCTATCCTATCCTCTATCCTATCCTATCCTCTATCATATCCTATCCTCTATCCTATCCTATCCTGTATCCTATCCTATCCTCTATCCTATCCTATCCTCTATCCTATTAAATCCTATATCGTATCCTCTATCCTATCTTATCCTCTATCGTATCATATCCTCTATCCTATCCTATCCTCTATCGTATCCTATCCTCCATCCTATCCTATCCTTTATCGTATCCTATCCTCTATCCTATTAAATCCTATATCGTATCCTCTATCCTATCCTATCCTCTATCGTATCATATCCTCTATCCTATCCTATCCTCTATCGTATCCTATCCTCCATCCTATCCTATCCTCTATCCTATATTATCCTCTATCCTATCCCATCCTCTATCCTATCCTATCCTCTATCCTATCCTATCCTCTATCCTATCCTATCCTCTATCCTATTAAATCCTATATCGGATCCTCTATCCTATCCAATCCTATATCCTATTCTCTATCCTATCCTATCCTCTATCGTATCCTATCCCCTATCCTATCCAATCCTCTATCCTATCCTATCCGTTATCCTATCCAATCCTATATCCTATTCTCTATCCTATCCTATTCTCTATCCTATCCTATCCTTTATCGTATCCTATCCTCTATCCTATTAAATCCTATATCGTATCCTCTATCCTATCCTATCCTCTATCGTATCATATCCTCTATCCTATCCTATCCTCTATCGTATCCTATCCTCCATCCTATCCTATCCTCTATCCTATATTATCCTCTATCCTATCCCATCCTCTATCCTATCCTATCCTCTATCCTATCCTATCCTCTATCCTATTAAATCCTATATCCTATCCTCTATCCTATATTATCCTCTATCCTACCCCATCCTCTATCCTATCCTATCCTCTATCCTATATTATCCTCTATCCTATCCCATCCTCTATCCTATCCTATCCTCTATCCTATCCTATCCTCTATCCTATCCTTTCCTCTATCCTATCCTATTCTCTATCCTATCCTATCCTCTATCCTATCGTATCCTCTATCGTATCCTATCCTCTATCCTATTAAATCCTATATCGTATCCTCTATCCTATCCTATCCTCTATCCTATCCTATCCTCTATCCTATCCTATCCTCTATCCTATCCTATCCTCTATCCTATCCTATCCTCTATCCTATCCTATCCTCTATCCTATCCCATCCTCTATCCTATCCTATCCTCTATCCTATCGTATCCTCTATCCTATTAAATCCTATATCGTATCCTCTATCCTATCCTATCCTCTATAGTATCATATCCTCTATCCTATCCTATCCTCTATCGTATCCTATCCTCCATCCTATCCTATCCTCTATCCTATATTATCCTCTATCCTATCCCATCCTCTATCCTATCCTATCCTCTATCATATCCTATCCTCTATCCTATCCTATCCTCTATCCTATCCTATCCTCTATGCTATACTATCCTCTATCCTATCCTATCCTCGATCCTATCCTATCCTCTATCCTATCCTATCCTCTATCCTATCCCATCCTCTATCCTAGCCTATCCTCTATCCTATCCTATCCTCTATCCTATCCTATCCTCTTTCCTATCCTATCCTCTATCCTATCCTATCCTCTATCCTACCCTATCATCTATCCAATCCTATCCTGTCGTCTATCGTATCCTATTCTCTATCCTATCCAATTTTATATAGTATCCTCTATCCTATCCTATCCTCTATCCTATCCTATCCTCTATCCTATCCTATCCAATATCCTATCCTATCCTCTATCCTATCCTATCCTCTATCCTATCCTATCCTCTATCCTATCCTTTCCTCAACCCTAACCTATCCTCAATTCTATCCTATACTCCATCCTACCCTATCCGCTATCCTATCCTATCCTCTATCCTATATTATCCTCTATCCTATCCAATCCTCTATCCGATCCTATCCTCTATCCTATACTATCCTTTATCCTATCCTATCCTCTATCCTATCCTATCCTCTATCCTATCCTATCCTCTATCCTATCCTATCCTCTATCGTATCCTATCCTCTATCCTATCCAATCCTATATCGTAGCATCTATCCTATCCTATCCTCTATCCTATCCTATCCTCTATTATATCCTATCCTCTATCCTATCCTATCCTCTATCCTATCCTATCCTCTATCCTATCCTATCGTCTATGCTATACTATCCTCTATCCTATCCTATCCTCGATCCTATCCTATCCTCTATCCTATCCTATCCTCTATCCTATCCCATCCTCTATCCTAGCCTATCCTCTATCCTATCCTATCCTCTATCCTATCCTATCCTCTTTCCTATCCTATCCTCTATCCTATCCTATCCTCTATCCTACCCTATCATCTATCCAATCCTATCCTGTCGTCTATCGTATCCTATTCTCTATCCTATCCAATCTTATATAGTATCCTCTATCCTATCCTATCCTCTATCCTATCCTATCCTCTATCCTATCCTATCCTCTATCCTATCCTATTCTCTATCCTATCCTATCCTCTATCCTATCCTATCCTCTATTCCATCCTATTCTCTATCTAATCCTATCCTATCCTCTATCGTAACTTATTCTCTATCCTATCCTATCCTATCCCCTATCGTAGCCAATCCTATAACCTATACTCTATCCTATCCTATCCTCTATCCTATTAAATCCTATATCCTGTTCTATATCCTATCCTATCCTCTATCCTATCCTCTATCGTATACTATCCTCTATCCTTTCCAATCCTATATCGTATCCTCTATCCTATCCTGTACCCTATCCTATCCTATCCTGTATCCTATCCTATCCAATATCCATTCCTATCCTCTATCCTATCCTATCCTCTATCCTATCCTATCCTCTATTCCATCCTATTCACTATCTAATCCTATCCTATCCTCTATCGTAACTTATTCTCTATCCTATCCTATCCTATCCCCTATCGTAGCCAATCCTATAACCTATACTCTATCCTATCCTATCCTCTATCCTATTAAATCCTATATCCTGTTCTCTATCCTATCCTATCCTCTATCCTATCCTCTATCGTATACTATCCTCTATCCTTTCCAATCCTATATCGTATCCTCTATCCTATCCTGTATCCTATCCTATCCTATCCTGTATCCTATCCTATCCAATATCCATTCCTATCCTCTATCCTATCCTATCCTCTATCCTATCCTATCCTCTATCCTATCCTATCCTCTACCCTATCCTATCGTGTATGCTATCGTATCCTCTATCCTATCATATCCTCTATCCTATCCTATCCTCTATCCTATCCTTTCCTCAACCCTAACCTATCCTCAATTCTATCCTATACTCCATCCTACCCTATCCGCTATCCTATCCTATCCTCTATCCAATATTATCCTCTATCCTATCCAATCCTCTATCCGATCCTATCCTCTATCCTATACTATCCTTTATCCTATCCTATCCTCTATCCTATCCTATCCTCTATCCTATCCTATCCTCTATCCTATCCTATCCTATCCTCTATCGTGTCCTATCCACTATCCTATCCTAGCCTCAATCCTATCCTATCCTCTATCCTATCCTATCCTCTATCCTATCCTATCCTATCCTGTATCCTATCCTATCCTATCCTGTATCCTATCCTATCCAATATCCTATCCTATCCTCTATCCTATCCTATCCTCTATCCTCTATCCTCTATCCTCTATCCTCTATCCTCTATCCTCTATCCTATCCTATCCTCTATCCTATCCTATCCTATCCTCAATCCTATCCTATCCTCCATTCTATCCAATCCTCTATCCTATCCAATCCTCTTTTCAATAATATCCTCTATCCTATCCTCTATCCTATCCCATCCTCAATCCTATCCTCTATCCTATCCAATCCTCTATCCTATCCAATCCTCTATTCTATAATATCCTCTGTCCTATCCTCTATCCTATCCTCTATCCTATCCCATCCTCAACAATATACTGTATCCTATCCAATCCTCTATCCTATCCAAACCTCTGTCCTATCCAATCCTCCATCCTAACCTCTATCCTATCCTCTATCCTATCCTATCCTCAACCCTATCCTATCCTCTATCCTATCCAATCCTCTGTCCTATCCAATCTTCCATCCTATCCTCTATCCTATCCTCTATCCTATCCTATCCTCAATCCTATCCTATCCCCTATGCTATCCAATCCTCTATCCTATCCTCTAGCCTATCCTATCCTGTATCCTATCCTATCACCTATCCTATCCTCTATCCTATCCTATTCTCTGTCCTATCCCATCCTTTATCCTATCCTATCCTCTCTCCAATCCTATACTCAATCCTATCCTATCCTCTATCCTAACCTATCCTCTACCCTATCCTATCGTGTATGCTATCGTATCCTCTATCCTATCATATCCTCTATCCTATCCTATCCTCTATCCTATCCTTTCCTCAACCCTAACCTATCCTCAATTCTATCCTATACTCCATCCAACCCTATCCGCTATCCTATCCTATCCTCTATCCTATATTATCCTCTATCCTATCCTATCCTCTATCATGTCCTATCCTCTATCCTATCCTATCCTCTATCCTATCCTATCCTCTATCCTATCCAATTCTATATCCTATTCTCTATCCTACCCTATCCGCTATCCTATCATATCCTCTATCCTATCCAATCCTATATCGTATCCTCTATCCTATCCTATCCTCTACCCTATCCTATCCTCTATCCTATCCAATCCTATATCCTATTCTCTATCCTATCCTATCCTGTATCCTATCCTATCCAATATCCTATCCTATCCTCTATCCTATCCTATCCTCTATCCTATCCTTTCCTCAACCCTAACCTATCCTCAATTCTATCCTATACTCCATCCCACCCTATCCGCTATCCTATCCTATCCTCTATCCTATATTATCCTCTATCCTATCCAATCCTCTATCCGATCCTATCCTCTATCCTATACTATCCTTTATCCTATCCTATCCTCTATCCTATCCTATCCTCTATCCTATCCTATCCTCTATCCTATCCTATCCTCTATCGTATCCTATCCTCTATCCTATCCAATCCTATATCGTAGCATCTATCCTATCCTATCCTCTATCCTATCCTATCCTCTATTATATCCTATCCTCTATCCTATCCTATCCTCTATCCTATCCTATCCTCTATCCTATCCTATCCTCTATGCTATACTATCCTCTATCCTATCCTATCCTCTATCCTATCCTATCCTCTATCCTATCCTATCCTCTATGCTATACTATCCTCTATCCTATCCTATCCTCGATCCTATCCTATCCTCTATCCTTTCCTATCCTCTATCCTATCCCATCCTCTATCCTAGCCTATCCTCTATCCTATCCTATCCTCTATCCTATCCTATCCTCTTTCCTATCCTATCCTCTATCCTATCCTATCCTCTATCCTACCCTATCATCTATCCAATCCTATCCTGTCGTCTATCGTATCCTATTCTCTATCCTATCCAATCTTATATAGTATCCTCTATCCTATCCTATCCTCTACCCTATCCTATCCTCTATCCTATCCTATTCTCTATCCTATCCTATCCTCTATCCTATCCTATCCTCTATTCCATCCTATTCTCTATCTAATCCTATCCTATCCTCTATCGTAACTTATTCTCTATCCTATCCTATCCTATCCCCTATCGTAGCCAATCCTATAACCTATACTCTATCCTATCCTATCCTCTATCCTATTAAATCCTATATCCTGTTCTCTATCCTATCCTATCCTCTATCCTATCCTCTATCGTATACTATCCTCTATCCTTTCCAATCCTATATCGTATCCTCTATCCTATCCTGTACCCTATCCTATCCTATCCTGTATCCTATCCTATCCAATATCCATTCCTATCCTCTATCCTATCCTATCCTCTATCCTATCCTATCCTCTATTCCATCCTATTCTCTATCTAATCCTATCCTATCCTCTATCGTAACTTATTCTCTATCCTATCCTATCCTATCCCCTATCGTAGCCAATCCTATAACCTATACTCTATCCTATCCTATCCTCTATCCTATTAAATCCTATATCCTGTTCTCTATCCTATCCTATCCTCTATCCTATCCTCTATCGTATACTATCCTCTATCCTTTCCAATCCTATATCGTATCCTCTATCCTATCCTGTATCCTATCCTATCCTATCCTGTATCCTATCCTATCCAATATCCATTCCTATCCTCTATCCTATCCTATCCTCTATCCTATCCTATCCTCTATCCTATCCTATCCTCTACCCTATCCTATCGTGTATGCTATCGTATCCTCTATCCTATCATATCCTCTATCCTATCCTATCCTCTATCCTATCCTTTCCTCAACCCTAACATATCCTCAATTCTATCCTATACTCCATCCTACCCTATCCGCTATCCTATCCTATCCTCTATCCAATATTATCCTCTATCCTATCCAATCCTCTATCCGATCCTATCCTCTATCCTATACTATCCTTTATCCTATCCTATCCTCTATCCTATCCTATCCTCTATCCTATCCTATCCTCTATCCTATCCTATCCTCTATCCTATCCTATCCTATCCTCTATCGTGTCCTATCCTATCCTGTATCCTATCCTATCCTATCCTGTATCCTATCCTATCCAATATCCTATCCTATCCTCTATCCTATCCTATCCTCTATCCTCTATCCTCTATCCTCTATCCTCTATCCTCTATCCTCTATCCTCTATTCTATCCAATCCTCTATCCTATCCAATCCTCTTTTCAATAATATCCTCTATCCTATCCTCTATCCTATCCCATCCTCAATCCTATCCTCTATCCTATCCAATCCTCTATCCTATCCAATCCTCTATTCTATAATATCCTCTGTCCTATCCTCTATCCTATCCTCTATCCTATCCAATCCTCTGTCCTATCCAATCTTCCATCCTATCCTCTATCCTATCCTCTATCCTATCCTATCCTCAATCCTATCCTATCCCCTATGCTATCCAATCCTCTATCCTATCCTCTAGCCTATCCTATCCTGTATCCTATCCTATCACCTATCCTATCCTCTATCCTATCCTATTCTCTGTCCTATCCCATCCTTTATCCTATCCTATCCTCTCTCCAATCCTATACTCAATCCTATCCTATCCTCTATCCTAACCTATCCTCTACCCTATCCTATCGTGTATGCTATCGTATCCTCTATCCTATCATATCCTCTATCCTATCCTATCCTCTATCCTATCCTTTCCTCAACCCTAACCTATCCTCAATTCTATCCTATACTCCATCCTACCCTATCCGCTATCCTATCCTGTCCTCTATTCTATATTATCCTCTATCCTATCCTATCCTCTATCATGTCCTATCCTCTATCCTATCCTATCCTCTATCCTATCCTATCCTCTATCCTATGCAATCCTATATCGTATCCTCTATCCTATCCTATCCTCTACCCTATCCTATCCTCTATCCTATCCTATTCTCTATCCTATCCTATCCTCTATCCTATCCTATCCTCTATTCCATCCTATTCTCTATCTAATCCTATCCTATCCTCTATCGTAACTTATTCTCTATCCTATCCTATCCTATCCCCTATCGTAGCCAATCCTATAACCTATACTCTATCCTATCCTATCCTCTATCCTATTAAATCCTATATCCTGTTCTCTATCCTATCCTATCCTCTATCCTATCCTCTATCGTATACTATCCTCTATCCTTTCCAATCCTATATCGTATCCTCTATCCTATCCTGTACCCTATCCTATCCTATCCTGTATCCTATCCTATCCAATATCCATTCCTATCCTCTATCCTATCCTATCCTCTATCCTATCCTATCCTCTATTCCATCCTATTCTCTATCTAATCCTATCCTATCCTCTATCGTAACTTATTCTCTGTCCTATCCTATCCTATCCCCTATCGTGGCCAATCCTATAACCTATACTCTATCCTATCCTATCCTCTATCCTATTAAATCCTATATCCTGTTCTCTATCCTATCCTATCCTCTATCCTATCCTCTATCGTATACTATCCTCTATCCTTTCCAATCCTATATCGTATCCTCTATCCTATCCTGTATCCTATCCTATCCTATCCTGTATCCTATCCTATCCAATATCCATTCCTATTCTCTATCCTATCCTATCCTCTATCCTATCCTATCCTCTATCCTATCCTATCCTCTACCCTATCCTATCGTGTATGCTATCGTATCCTCTATCCTATCATATCCTCTATCCTATCCTATCCTCTATCCTATCCTTTCCTCAACCCTAACCTATCCTCAATTCTATCCTATACTCCATCCTACCCTATCCGCTATCCTATCCTATCCTCTATCCTATCCTATCCTCTATCCTATCCTACCCTCTATCCTATCCAATCCTATATCCTATTCTCAATCCTACCCTATCCGCTATCCTATCATATCCTCTATCCTATCCTATCCTCTATCCTATCCTATCCTCTATCCTATCCTATCCTCTATCATGTCCTATCCTCATTCCTATCCTATCCTCTATCCTATCCTATCCTCTATCCAATCCTATCCTGTCGTGTATCGTATCCTATTCTCTATCCTATCCAATCCTATATAGTATCCTCTATCCTATCATATCCTCTATCCTATCCTATCCTCTATCCTATCATATCCACTATCCGATCCTATCCTCTATCCTATACTATCCTCTATCCTATCCTATCCTCTATCCGATCCTATCCTCTATCCTATCCTATTCTCTATCCTATCCTATCTTCTATCATATCCTATCCTCTATCCTATCCTATCCTCTATCCTATCCTATCCTCTATCCTATTCAATCCTACATCCTGTTCTCTATCCTATCCTATCCTCTATCCTATCCTATCCTCCATCCTATTCAATCCTACATCCTGTTCTCTATCCTATCCTATCCTCTATCCTATCCTCTATCGTATACTATCCTCTATCCTTTCCAATCCTATATCGTATCCTCTATCCTATCCTATCCCTTATCCTATCCAATCCCCTATCTTATCCTCTATCTTATCCTATCCTATCCAATCCTCTATCCTATCATCTATCTTATCCTATCCTATCCAATCCTCTATCCTATCCTCTATCCTATCCTCTATCCTATCCTATCCTATCCTCTATCGTGTCCTATCCACTATCCTATCCTAGCCTCAATCCTATCCTATCCTCTATCCTATCCTATCCTCTATCCTATCCTATCCTATCCTGTATCCTATCCTATCCTATCCTGTATCCTATCCTATCCAATATCCTATCCTATCCTCTATCCTATCCTATCCTATCCTCTATCCTATCCTATCCTCTATCGAATCCTATCATGTCGTCTATCGTATCCTATTCTCTATCATATCCAATCCTATATAGTATCCTCTATCCTATCCTATCCTCTATCCTATACTATCCTCAACCCTAACCTATCCTCAATTCTATCCTATACTCCATCCTACCCTATCCGCTATCATATCCTATCCTCTATCCTATATTATCCTCTATCCTATCCAATCCTCTATCCGATCCTATCCTCTATCCTATACTATCCTTTATCCTATCCTATCCTCTATCCTATCCTATATTCTATCCTATCCTATCCTCTATCCTATCCTATCCTCTATCATGTCCTATCCCCTATCCTATCCTATCCTCTATCCTATCCTATCCTCTATCCTATCCAATCCTATATCCTATTCTCAATCCTACCCTATCCGCTATCCTATCATATCCTCTATCCTATCCAATCCTATATCGTATCCTCTATCCTATCCTATCCTCTACATTATCCTATCCTGTATCCTATCCTCTATCCTATCCTATCCTCTATCCTATCCTATCCTCTATCCTATCCTATCCTCTATCATGTCCTATCCTCATTCCTATCCTATCCTCTATCCTATCCTATCCTCTATCCTATCCTATCCTCTATCCAATCCTATCCTGTCGTGTATCGTATCCTATTCTCTATCCTATCCAATCCTATATAGTATCCTCTATCCTATCCTATCCTCTATCCTATACTATCCTCTATCCTATCCTATCCTCTATCGTATCCTATCCTCTATCCTATCCAATCCTATATCGTATCATCTATCCTATCCTATCCTCTATCCTATCCTATCCTCAATCCTATCCTATCCTCTATCCTATCCTATCCTCTACCCTATCCTATCGTGTATGCTATCGTATCCTCTATCCTATCATATCCTCTATCCTATCCTATCCTCTATCCTATCATATCCTCTATCCGATCCTATCCTCTATCCTATACTATCCTCTATCCTATCCTATCCTCTATCCGATCCTATCCTCTTTCCTACCCTATTCTCTATCCTATCCTATACTCTATCCTATGCTATCCTCTATCCCATCCTATTCTCTATCCAATCCTATCCTATCCTCTATCGTATCCTATTCTCTACCCTATCCAATCCTATATCGTACCCTCTATGCTATCCTATCCTCTATCCTATCGTATCCTGTCCTCTATAATATCGTATCCTGTATCCTATCCTATCCTCTATCCTATCCTATCCTCTATCCTATCCTATCCTCCATCCTATCCTATCCTCTATCCTATCCTATCCTATCTTATCCTCTATCCTATCCTATCCTCTATCCTATCCTATCCTCTATCCGATCCTATTGTCTATCCAATCCTATACTATCCTCTATCGTATCCTATTCTCTATCCTATCCAATCCTATATCGTATCCTCTATCCTATCCTATCCTCTATTCTATCATATCCTTTATCCTATCCTATCCTCTACCCTATCCTATAATCTATCCTATCCAATCACCTATCCTATCCTCAATCCAATCCTATACTCTATCCAATCCTATCCTCTATCCTATCCTATCCTCTATCCTATCCACTCCTCTATCCTATCCTATCCTCTATCCTATCCTATCCTGTATCCTATCCTATCCTCTATCCTATCCTATCCTCTACCCTATCCTATCCTCTATCCTATCCTATCCTCTATCCTATCCTATCCTCTATCCTATCCTATCCTATCCTATCCTCTATCCTATCCTATCCTCTATCCTATCATATCCTCTATCCTATCCTATCCTATCCTATCCTATCCTCTATCCTATCCTATCCTCTATCCTATCCTATCCTCTATCCTATCCTATCCTCTATCCTATCCTATCCTATCCTATCCTCTATCCTATCCTATCCTCTATCCTATCATATCCTCTATCCTATCCTATCCTCTATCCTATCCTATCCTCTATCCGATCCTATTGTCTATCCAATCCTATACTATCCTCTATCGTATCCTATTCTCTATCCTATCCAATCCTATATCGTATGCTCTATCCTATCCTATCCTCTATCCTATCCTATCCTGTATCCTATCCTATCCTCGATCCTATCCTATCCTCTATCCTATCCTATCTTCTATCCTATCATATCCTTTATCCTATCCTATCATCTATCCTATCCTATCCTCTACCCTATCCTATCCTCTATCCTATCCTATCCTCTATCCTATCCTTTAATCTATCCTATCCTATCCTATCCTCTATCCTATCCTATAATATATCCTACCCTATCCTCTATCCTATCCAATCACCTATCCTATTCTCAATCCAATCCTATACTCTATCCTATCCTATCCTCTATCCTATCCTATCCTCTATCCGATCCTATTGTCTATCCAATCCTATACTATCCTCTATCGTATCCTATTCTCTATCCTATCCAATCCTATATCGTATGCTCTATCCTATCCTATCCTCTATCCTATCCTATCCTGTATCCTATCCTATCCTCGATCCTATCCTATCCTCTATCCTATCCTATCTTCTATCCTATCATATCCTTTATCCTATCCTATCATCTATCCTATCCTATCCTCTACCCTATCCTATCCTTTATCCTATCCTATCCTCTCTCCAATCCTATACTCAATCCTATCCTATCCTCTATCCTAACCTATCCTCTACCCTATCCTATCGTGTATGCTATCGTATCCTCTATCCTATCATATCCTCTATCCTATCCTATCCTCTATCCTATCCTTTCCTCAACCCTAACCTATCCTCAATTCTATCCTATACTCCATCCTACCCTATCCGCTATCCTATCCTGTCCTCTATTCTATATTATCCTCTATCCTATCCTATCCTCTATCATGTCCTATCCTCTATCCTATCCTATCCTCTATCCTATCCTATCCTCTATCCTATGCAATCCTATATCGTATCCTCTATCCTATCCTATCCTCTACCCTATCCTATCCTCTATCCTATCCTATTCTCTATCCTATCCTATCCTCTATCCTATCCTATCCTCTATTCCATCCTATTCTCTATCTAATCCTATCCTATCCTCTATCGTAACTTATTCTCTATCCTATCCTATCCTATCCCCTATCGTAGCCAATCCTATAACCTATACTCTATCCTATCCTATCCTCTATCCTATTAAATCCTATATCCTGTTCTCTATCCTATCCTATCCTCTATCATATCCTCTATCCTATCCTATCCTCTATCCTATCATATCCTCTATCCGATCCTATCCTCTATCCTATACTATCCTCTATCCTATCCTATCCTCTATCCGATCCTATCCTCTTTCCTACCCTATTCTCTATCCTATCCTATACTCTATCCTATGCTATCCTCTATCCCATCCTATTCTCTATCCAATCCTATCCTATCCTCTATCGTATCCTATTCTCTACCCTATCCAATCCTATATCGTACCCTCTATGCTATCCTATCCTCTATCCTATCGTATCCTGTCCTCTATAATATCGTATCCTGTATCCTATCCTATCCTCTATCCTATCCTATCCTCTATCCTATCCTATCCTCCATCCTATCCTATCCTCTATCCTATCCTATCCTATCTTATCCTCTATCCTATCCTATCCTCTATCCTATCCTATCCTCTATCCGATCCTATTGTCTATCCAATCCTATACTATCCTCTATCGTATCCTATTCTCTATCCTATCCAATCCTATATCGTATCCTCTATCCTATCCTATCCTCTATTCTATCATATCCTTTATCCTATCCTATCCTCTACCCTATCCTATAATCTATCCTATCCAATCACCTATCCTATCCTCAATCCAATCCTATACTCTATCCAATCCTATCCTCTATCCTATCCTATCCTCTATCCTATCCACTCCTCTATCCTATCCTATCCTCTATCCTATCCTATCCTGTATCCTATCCTATCCTCTATCCTATCCTATCCTCTACCCTATCCTATCCTCTATCCTATCCTATCCTCTATCCTATCCTATCCTCTATCCTATCCTATCCTATCCTATCCTCTATCCTATCCTATCCTCTATCCTATCATATCCTCTATCCTATCCTATCCTATCCTATCCTATCCTCTATCCTATCCTATCCTCTATCCTATCCTATCCTCTATCCTATCCTATCCTCTATCCTATCCTATCCTATCCTATCCTCTATCCTATCCTATCCTCTATCCTATCATATCCTCTATCCTATCCTATCCTCTATCCTATCCTATCCTCTATCCGATCCTATTGTCTATCCAATCCTATACTATCCTCTATCGTATCCTATTCTCTATCCTATCCAATCCTATATCGTATGCTCTATCCTATCCTATCCTCTATCCTATCCTATCCTGTATCCTATCCTATCCTCGATCCTATCCTATCCTCTATCCTATCCTATCTTCTATCCTATCATATCCTTTATCCTATCCTATCATCTATCCTATCCTATCCTCTACCCTATCCTATCCTCTATCCTATCCTATCCTCTATCCTATCCTTTAATCTATCCTATCCTATCCTATCCTCTATCCTATCCTATAATATATCCTACCCTATCCTCTATCCTATCCAATCACCTATCCTATTCTCAATCCAATCCTATACTCTATCCAATCCTATCCTCTATAATATCGTATCCCCTATCCTATTCTCTATCCTATCCTATCCTCTATCCTATCCTATCCTCTAACCTATCCTATCCTCTATCCTATCCTATCCTCTATCCTATCCACTCCTCTATCCTATCCTATCCTCTATCCTATCCTATCCTCTATCCTATTCTATCCTCTATCCGATCCTATTGTCTATCCAATCCTATACTATCCTCTATCGTATCCTATTCTCTATCCTATCCAATCCTATATCGCATCCTCTATCCTATCCTATCCTGTATCCTATCCTATCCTGTATCTTATCCTATCCTCTATCCTATCCTATCCTCTATTATATCCTATCCTCTATCCTATCCTATCCTCTATCCTATCCTTTCCTCTATACTATCCTATCCTCTATCGTATCCTATTCTCTATCCTATCCAATCCTATATCGTATCCTCTATCCTCTCCTATCCTCTATCCTATCCTATCCTGTATCCTATCCAATCCTCGATCCTATCCTATCCTCTATCCTATCCTATCCTCTATCCTATCCACTCCTCTATCCTATCCTATCCTCTATCCTATCCTATCCTCTATCCTATTCTATCCTCTATCCGATCCTATTGTCTATCCAATCCTATACTATCCTCTATCCTATCCTATCCTGTATCCTATCCTATCCTGTATCTTATCCTATCCTCTATCCTATCCTATCCTCTATCCTATCCTATCCTCTATCCTATCCTATCCTCTATCCTATCCTTTCCTCTATCCAATCCTATCCTCTATAATATCGTATCCCCTATCCTATTCTCTATCCTATCCTATCCTCTATCCTATCCTATCCTCTAACCTATCCTATCCTCTATCCTATCCTATCCTCTATCCTATCCACTCCTCTATCCTATCCTATCCTCTATCCTATCCTATCCTCTATCCTATTCTATCCTCTATCCGATCCTATTGTCTATCCAATCCTATACTATCCTCTATCGTATCCTATTCTCTATCCTATCCAATCCTATATCGCATCCTCTATCCTATCCTATCCTGTATCCTATCCTATCCTGTATCTTATCCTATCCTCTATCCTATCCTATCCTCTATCCTATCCTATCCTCTATCCTATCATATCCTTTATCCTATCCTATCCTCTATCCTATCCTATCCTCTACCCTATCCTATCCTCTACCCTATCCTATCCTATCCGCTATGCTATCCTATAATCTATCCTATCCTATCCTCTATCCTATCCTATCCTCTATCCTATCCTATCCTCTATCGTCTGCTATCTTCAATACAATACAATCCCCTATCCTATCCTCTATCCTATCCTATCCTCTATAATATCCACTCCTCTATCTTATCCTATCCTCTATCCTATCCTATCCTGTATCCTATCCTATCCTCTATCCTATCCTATCCTCTATCCGATCCTATCCTCTATCCTATCCTATCCTCTATCCTATCCTATCCTATCCTATCCTCTATCCTATCCTATCCGCTATCCTATCCTATCCTCTATAATGTCCTATCCTATATCATATCCAATCCCCTATCCTATCCTCTATCCTATCCTATCCTCTATCCTATCCTATCCTCTATCCTATCCTATCCTGTATCCTATCCTATCCTGTATCCTATCCTATCCTCTATCCTATCCTAATCCTCTATCCTATCCTATCCTCTATCCTATCCTATCCTCTATCATATCCTATCCTATATCCTATCCAATCCCCTATCCTATCCTCTATCCTATCCTATCCTCTATCCTATCCTATCCTCTATCCTATCCTTTCCTCTATACTATCCTATCCTCTATCGTATCCTATTCTCTATCCTATCCAATCCTATATCGTATCCTCTATCCTCTCCTATCCTCTATCCTATCCTATCCTGTATCCTATCCAATCCTCGATCCTATCCTATCCTCTATCCTATCCTATCCTCTATCCTATCCTATCCTCTATCCTATCCTATCCTCTACCCTATCCTATCCTGTATCCTATCCTATCCTCTATCCTATCCTATCCTCTATCCGATCCTATCCTCTATCCTATCCTATCCTCTATCCTATCCTATCCTATCCTATCCTCTATCCTATCCTATCCGCTATCCTATCCTATCCTCTATCATGTCCTATCCTATATCATATCCAATCCCCTATCCTATCCTCTATCCTATCCTATCCTCTATCCTATCCTATCCTCTATCCTATCCTATCCTGTATCCTATCCTATCCTGTATCCTATCCTATCCTCTATCCTATCCTAATCCTCTATCCTATCCTATCCTCTATCCTATCCTATCCTCTATCATATCCTATCCTATATCCTATCCAATCCCCTATCCTATCCTCTATCCTATCCTATCCTCTATCCTATCCTATCCTCTATCCTATCCTTTCCTCTATACTATCCTATCCTCTATCCTATCCAATCCTATATCGTATCCTCTATCCTCTCCTATCCTCTATCCTATCCTATCCTGTATCCTATCCTATCCTCGATCCTATCCTATCCTCTATCCTATCCTATCCTCTATCCTATCCTATCCTCTATCCTATCCTATCCTCTACCCTATCCTATCCTCTATCCTATCCTGTCCTATCCTCTATGCTATCCTATAATCTACCCTATCCTATCCTCTATCCTATCCTATCCTCTATCCCATCCTATCCTCTATCCTATCCTATCCTCTTATCCTATCCTATCCTCTATCCTATAATATCATCTATCCTGTCCTATTCTCTATCCTATCCTATCATCTATCCTATTCTATACTCTATCCTATCCTATCCTCTATCCTATCCTATCCTCTACCCTATCCTATCCTCTATCCTATCCTATCCTCTATCCTATTCTATCCTCTATCCTATTCTATCCTCTATCCTATCCTATCCTCTATCCTGTCCTATCCTCTATCCGATCCTATTGTCTATCCAATCCTATACTATCCTCTATCGTATCCTATTCTCTATCCTATCCAATCCTATATCGTATCCTCTATCCTATCCAATCCTATTTCGTATCCTCTATCCTCTCCTATCATCTATCCTATCCTATCCTGTATCCTATCCTATCCTCGATCCTATCCTATCCTCTATCCTATCCTATCCTCTATCCTATCCTATCCTCTATCCTATCCTATCCTCTACCCTATCCTATCCTCTATCCTATCCTATCCTATCCTCTATGCTATCCTATAATCTACCCTATCCTATCCTCTATCCTATCCTATCCTCTATCCTATCCTATCCTATCCTATCCTCTATCCTATCCTATCCTCTATCCTATCCTATCCTATATCCGATCCTATCCTCTATCCTATCCTATCCTCTATCCTATCCTATCCTATCCTATCCTCTATCCTATCCTATCCGCTATCCTATCCTATCCTCTATCATGTCCTATCCTATATCATATCCAATCCCCTATCCTATCCTCTATCCTATCCTATCCTCTATCCTATCCTATCCTCTATCCTATCCTATCCTCTATCCTATCCTATCCTGTATCCTATCCTATCCTGTATCCTATCCTATCCTCTATCCTATCCTAATCCTCTATCCTATCCTATCCTCTGTCCTATCCTATCCTCTATCATATCCTATCCTATATCCTATCGATCCCCTATCCTATCCTCTATCCTATCCTATCCTCTATCCTATCCTATCCTCTATCCTATCCTTTCCTCTATACTATCCTATCCTCTATCGTATCCTATTCTCTATCCTACCCAATCCTATATCGTATCCTCTATCCTCTCCTATCCTCTATCCTATCCTATCCTGTATCCTATCCTATCCTCGATCCTATCCTATCCTCTATCCTATCCTATCCTCTATCCTATCCTATCCTCTATCCTATCCTATCCTCTACCCTATCCTATCCTCTATCCTATCCTGTCCTATCCTCTATGCTATCCTATAATCTACCCTATCCTATCCTCTATCCTATCCTATCCTCTATCCTATCCTATCCTATCCTATCCTCTATCCTATTCTATCCTCTATCCTATCCTATCCTCTTATCCTATCCTATCCTCTATCCTATAATATCATCTATCCTGTCCTATTCTCTATCCTATCCTATCATCTATCCTATTCTATACTCTATCCTATCCTATCCTCTATCCTATCCTATCCTCTACCCTATCCTATCCTCTATCCTATCCTATCCTCTATCCTATTCTATCCTCTATCCTATCCTATCCTCTACCCTATCCTATCCTCTATCCTATCCTATCCTCTATCCTGTCCTATCCTCTATCCGATCCTATTGTCTATCCAATCCTATACTATCCTCTATCGTATCCTATTCTCTATCCTATCCAAACCTATATCGTATCCTCTATCCTATCCAATCCTATATCGTATCCTCTATCCTCTCCTATCCTCTATCCTATCCTATCCTGTATCCTATCCTATCCTCGATCCTATCCTATCCTCTATCCTATCCTATCCTCTATCCTATCCTATCCTCTATCCTATCCTATCCTCTACCCTATCCTATCCTCTATCCTATCCTATCCTAT
The DNA here is from genome assembly GCF_050948215.1 of Halictus rubicundus. Classification (NCBI taxonomy): domain Eukaryota; kingdom Metazoa; phylum Arthropoda; class Insecta; order Hymenoptera; family Halictidae; genus Halictus; species Halictus rubicundus. Next base: position 387,844 of record NW_027488725.1, on the reverse strand, counting down.
CCTCTATGCTATCCTATAATCTACCCTATCCTATCCTCTATCCTATCCTATCCTCTATCCTATCCTATCCTATCCTATCCTATCCTCTATCCTATCCTATCCTCTATCATATCCTATCCTATATCATATCCAATCCCCTATCCTATCCTCTAACCTATCCTATCCTCTATCCTATCCTATCCTCTATCCTATCCTATCCTGTATCCTATCCTATCCTGTATCATATCCTATCCTCTATCCTATCCTAATCCTCTATCCTATCCTATCCTCTATCCTATCCTATCCTCTATCATATCCTATCCTATATCCTATCCAATCCCCCATCCTATCCTCTATCCTATCCTATCCTCTATCCTATCCTATCCTCTATCCTATCATTTCCTCTATACTATCCTATCCTCTACCGTATCCTATCCTCTATCCTATCCAATCCTATATCCTATACTCTAACATATCCTATCCTCTTTCCTATCCTATCCTCTATCCTATCCTATCCTCTATCCTATCCAATCCTCTATCCTATCCTATCCTCTATCCTATCCTATGCTCTATCCTATCCTATCCTCTATCATGTCCTATCCTCTTTCCTATCCTATCCTCTATCCTATCCTATCCTCTATCCTATTCTATCCTCTATCCTATCCTATCCTCTACCCTATACTATCCTCTATCCTATCCTATCCTCTATGGTATCCTATCCTCTATCCTATCCAATCCTATATCGTATCATCTATCCTATCCTATCCTCTATCCTATCCTATCCTCAATCCTATCCTATCCTCTATCCTATCCTATCCTCTACCCAATCCTATCGTGTATGCTATCGTATCCTCTATCCTATCATATCCTCTATCCTATCATATCCTCTATCCTATCCTATCCTCTATCCTATCCTATCCTCTATCCTATCCTATCCTCTATCCTATCCTATCCTCAACCCTAACCTATCCTCAATTCTATCCTATACTCCATCCTATCCTATCCGCTATCCTATCCTATCCTCTATGCTATATTATCCTCTATCCTATCATATCCTCTATCCGATCCTATCATCTATCCTATCCTATGCTCTATCCTATCCTATCCTCTATCATATACTATCCTTTATCCTATCCTATCCTCTATCCTATCCTATCCTCTATCCTATCCTATCCTCTATCCTATCCTATCCTCTATCCTATCCTATCCTCTATCCTATCCTATTGTCTATCCTATCCTATCCTCTATCCTATCCTATCCTATATCCTATCCTATCCTCTATCCTATCCTATCCTCTATCCTATCCTCTATCCTCTATCCTATCCTATCCTCTATCCTATCCTATCCTCTATCCTATCCTATCCTCTATCCTATCCTATCCTCTATCCTATCCTATCCTCTATCCTATCCTATCCTCTATCCTATCCTATCCTCTATCCTATCCTATCCTCTATCCTATCCTATTCTCTGTCCTATCCTATCCTTTATCCTATCCTATCCTCTATCCTATCCTATCCTCTACCCTATCCTATCGTGTATGCTATCGTATCCTCTATCCTATCATATCCTCTATCCTATCCTATCCTCTATCCTATCCTTTCCTCAACCCTAACCTATCCTCAATTCTATCCTATACTCCATCCTACCCTATCCGCTATCCTATCCTATATTATCCTCTATCCTATCCAATCCTCTATCCTATCCTATCCTCTATCCTATCCTATTCTCTATCCTATCCTATCCTCTATCATGTCCTATCCTCTTTCCTATCCTATCCTCTATCCTATCCTATCCTCTATCCTATCCTATCCTCTATCCAATCCTATCCTGTCGTCTATCGTATCCTATTCTCTATCATATCCAATCCTATATAGTATCCTCTATCCTATCCTATCCTCTATCCTATACTATCCTCTATCCTATCCTATCCTCTATGGTATCCTATCCTCTATCCTATCCTATCCTCTATCCTATCCAATCCTATATCCTATCCTCTATCCTATCCTATCCTCTATCCTATCCTATCCTCTATCCTATCCTATCCTCTATCCTATCCTATCCTCTATCCTATCCTATTCTCTGTCCTATCCTATCCTTTATCCTATCCTATCCTCTATCCTATCCTATCCTCTACCCTATCCTATCGTGTATGCTATCGTATCCTCTATCCTATCATATCCTCTATCCTATCCTATCCTCTATCCTATCCTTTCCTCAACCCTAACCTATCCTCAATTCTATCCTATACTCCATCCTACCCTATCCGCTATCCTATCCTATATTATCCTCTATCCTATCCAATCCTCTATCCTATCCTATCCTCTATCCTATCCTATTCTCTATCCTATCCTATCCTCTATCATGTCCTATCCTCTTTCCTATCCTATCCTCTATCCTATCCTATCCTCTATCCTATCCTATCCTCTATCCAATCCTATCCTGTCGTCTATCGTATCCTATTCTCTATCATATCCAATCCTATATAGTATCCTCTATCCTATCCTATCCTCTATCCTATACTATCCTCTATCCTATCCTATCCTCTATGGTATCCTATCCTCTATCCTATCCTATCCTCTATCCTATCCAATCCTATATCGTATCATCTATCCTATCCTATCCTCTATCCTATCCTATCCTCAATCCTATCCTATCCTGTATCCTATCCTATCCTCTACCCTATCCTATCGTGTATGCTATCGTATCCTCTATCCTATCCTATCCTCTATCATGTCCTATCCTCTTTCCTATCCTATCCTCTATCCTATCCTATCCTCTATCCTATCCTATCCTCTATCCAATCCTATCCTGTCGTCTATCGTATCCTATTCTCTATCATATCCAATCCTATATAGTATCCTCTATCCTATCCTATCCTCTACCCTATACTATCCTCTATCCTATCCTATCCTCTATGGTATCCTATCCTCTATCCTATCCAATCCTATATCGTATCATCTATCCTATCCTATCCTCTATCCTATCCTATCCTCAATCCTATCCTATCCTCTATCCTATCCTATCCTCTATCCGATCCTATCATCTATCCTATCCTATCCTCTATCCTATCCTATCCTCTATCATATCCTATCCTCTATCCTACCCTATCCTCTATCCTATCCTATCCTCTATCCTATTCAATCCTATATCCTGTTCTCTATCCTATCCTATCCTCTATCCTATCCTCTATCGTATACTATCCTCTATCCTTTCCAATCCTATATCGTATCCTCTATCCTATCCTATCCTCTATCCTATCCTATCCTGTGTCCTATCCTATCCAATATCCTATCCTATCCTCTATAATATCCTATCCTCTATCCTATCCTATCCTCTATCCTATCCTATCCTCTATTATATCCTATCCTCTATCCTAGCCTATCCCCTATCCTATCCTATCCTCTATCCTATCCTATCCTCTATCCTATCCTATCCTCTATCCTATCCTATCCTCTATCCTATCCTATCCTCTATCCTATCCTATCATCTATCCTATCCTCTATCCTATCCTATTCTCTGTCCTATCCTATCCTTTATCCTATCCTATCCTCTCTCCAATCCTATACTCAATCCTATCCTATCCTCTATCCTATCCTATCCTCTAAACTATCCTATCGTGTATGCTATCGTATCCTCTATCCTATCATATCCTCTATCCTATCCTATCCTCTATCCTATCCTATCCTCAACCCTAACCTATCCTCAATTCTATCCTATACTCCATCCTATCCTATCCGCTATCCTATCCTATCCTCTATGCTATATTATCCTCTATCCTATCATATTCTCTATCCGATCCTATCCTCTATCCTATACTATCCTCTATCCTATCCTATCCTCTATCCGATCCTATCATCTATCCTATCCTATCCTCTATCCTATCCTATCACCTATCATATCCTATCCTCTATCCTATCCTATCCTCTATCCTATCCTATCCTCTATCCTATTCAATCCTATATCCTGTTCTCTATCCTATCCTATCCTCTATCCTATCCTCTATCGTATACTATCCTCTATCCTTTCCAATCCTATATCGTATCCTCTATCCTATCCTATCCTCTATCCTATCCTATCCTGTGTCCTATCCTATCCAATATCCTATCCTATCCTCTATAATATCCTATCCTCTATCCTATCCTATCCTCTATTCTATCCTATCCTCTATTATATCCTATCCTCTATCCTATCCTATCCTCTATCCTATCCTATCCTCTATCCTATCCTATCCTCTATGCTATACTATCCTCTATCCTATCCTATCCTCGATCCTATCCTATCCTCTATCCTATCCTATCCTCTATCCTAACCCATCCTCTATCCACCCTATCCTCTATCCTATCCTATCCTCTATCCTATCCTATCCTCTATCCTATCCTATCCTCTATCCTATCCTATCCTCTATCCTATCCTATTCTCTGTCCTATCCTATCCTTTATCCTATCCTATCCTCTATCCTATCCTATCCTCTACCCTATCCTATCGTGTATGCTATCGTATCCTCTATCCTATCATATCCTCTATCCTATCCTATCCTCTATCCTATCCTTTCCTCAACCCTAACCTATCCTCAATTCTATCCTATACTCCATCCTACCCTATCCGCTATCCTATCCTATATTGTCCTCTATCCTATCCAATCCTCTATCCTATCCTATCCTCTATCCTATCCTATTCTCTATCCTATCCTATCCTCTATCATGTCCTATCCTCTTTCCTATCCTATCCTCTATCCTATCCTATCCTCTATCCTATCCTATCCTCTATCCTATCCTATCCTCTATCCAATCCTATCCTGTCGTCTATCGTATCCTATTCTCTATCATATCCAATCCTATATAGTATCCTCTATCCTATCCTATCCTCTATCCTATACTATCCTCTATCCTATCCTATCCTCTATGGTATCCTGTCCTCTATCCTATCCTATCCTCTATCCTATCCAATCCTATATCGTATCATCTATCCTATCCTATCCTCTATCCTATCCTATCCTCAATCCTATCCTATCCTCTATCCTATCCTATCCTCTACCCTATCCTATCGTGTATGCTATCGTATCCTCTATCCTATCATATCCTCTATCCTATCCTATCCTCTATCCTATCCTATCCTCAACCCTAACCTATCCTCAATTCTATCCTATACTCCATCCTATCCTATCCGCTATCCTATCCTATCCTCTATGCTATATTATCCTCTATCCTATCATATCCTCTATCCTATCCTATCCTCTATCCTATCCTATCCTCTATTATATCCTATCCTCTATCCTATCCTATCCTCTATCCTATCCTATCCTCTATCCTATCCTATCCTCTATGCTATACTATCCTCTATCCTATCCTATCCTCGATCCTATCCTATCTTCTATCCTATCCTATCCTCTATCCTATCCCATCCTCTATCCTAGCCTATCCTCTATCCTATCCTATCCTCTATCCTATCCTATCCTCTATCCTATCCTATCCTTTATCCTATCCTATCCTCTATCCTATCCCATCCTCTATCCTATCCTATCCTCTATCCTATCCTATTCTCTGTCCTATCCTATCCTTTATCCTATCCTATCCTCTCTCCAATCCTATACTCAATCCTATCCTATCCTCTATCCTATCCTATCCTCTACCCTATCCTATCGTGTATGCTATCGTATCCTCTATCCTATCATATCCTCTATCCTATCCTATCCTCTATCCTATCCTTTCCTCAACCCTAACCTATCCTCAATTCTATCCTATACTCCATCCTACCCTATCCGCTATCCTATCCTATATTATCCTCTATCCTATCCAATCCTCTATCCTATCCTATCCTCTATCCTATCCTATGCTCTATCCTATCCTATCCTCTATCATGTCCTATCCTCTTTCCTATCCTATCCTCTATCCTATCCTATCCTCTATCCTATTCTATCCTCTATCCTATCCTATCCTCTACCCTATACTATCCTCTATCCTATCCTATCCTCTATGGTATCCTATCCTCTATCCTATCCAATCCTATATCGTATCATCTATCCTATCCTATCCTCTATCCTATCCTATCCTCAATCCTATCCTATCCTCTATCCTATCCTATCCTCTACCCAATCCTATCGTGTATGCTATCGTATCCTCTATCCTATCATATCCTCTATCCTATCATATCCTCTATCCTATCCTATCCTCTATCCTATCCTATCCTCTATCCTATCCTATCCTCTATCCTATCCTATCCTCAACCCTAACCTATCCTCAATTCTATCCTATACTCCATCCTATCCTATCCGCTATCCTATCCTATCCTCTATGCTATATTATCCTCTATCCTATCATATCCTCTATCCGATCCTATCATCTATCCTATCCTATGCTCTATCCTATCCTATCCTCTATCATATACTATCCTTTATCCTATCCTATCCTCTATCCTATCCTATCCTCTATCCTATCCTATCCTCTATCATGTCCTATCCTCTATCCTATCCTATCCTCTATGCTATCCTGTCCTCTATCCTATCCAATCCTATATAATATTCTCTATCCTATCCTATCCGCTATCCTATCCTATCCTCTATCCTATCCAATCCTATATCGTATCCTGTATCCTATCCTATCCTCTACCCTATCCAATCCTATATCCTATACTCTATCCTATCCTATCCTCTATCGTATCCTATCCTCTATCCTATCCTATCCTCTAGCGTATCCTATCCTATATCCTATTCTATCCTCTATCCTAACCTATTCTCTATCCTATCCTCTATCCTATCCTATCCTCTATCGTCTACTGTCCTCTATCCTATCCAATACCCTATCCTATCCTCTATCGTATCCTATTCGATCCTCTATCCTATTCTCGGTCCGATCCTATCCTGTATCCTATCCTATCCTCTATCATGTCCTATCCTCTTTCCTATCCTATCCTCTATCCTATCCTATCCTCTATCCTATCCTATCCTCTATCCTATCCTATTCTCTGTCCTATCCTATCCTTTATCCTATCCTATCCTCTCTCCAATCCTATACTCAATCCTATCCTATCCTCTATCCTATCCTATCCTCTACCCTATCCTATCGTGTATGCTATCGTATCCTCTATCCTATCATATCCTCTATCCTATCCTATCCTCTATCCTATCCTTTCCTCAACCCTAACCTATCCTCAATTCTATCCTACACTCCATCCTACCCTATCCGCTATCCTATCCTATATTATCCTATATCCTATCCAATCCTCTATCCTATCCTATCCTCTATCCTATCCTATCCTCTATCCTATCCTATCCTCTATCATGTCCTATCCTCTTTCCTATCCTATCCTCTATCCTATCCTATCCTCTATCCTATCCTATCCTCTATCGTATCCTATCCTCTATCCTATCCTATCCTCTATCGTATCCTATCCTATATCCTATTCTATCCACTGTCCTAACCTATTCTCTATCCTATCCTCTATGCTATCCTATCCTCTATCGTCTACTGTCCTCTATCCTATCCAATACCCTATCCTATCCTCTATCGTATCCTATCCGATCCTCTATCCTATTCTCGGTCCGATCCTATCCTGTATCCTATCCTATCCTCTATCCTATCCTATCCTCTATCCTATTCTATACTCTTTCGTCTCCTATCCTCTATCCTATCCAATCCCCTATCCTATCCTATCCTCTATCCTATCCTATATTATCCTATATCCTATCCAATCCTCTATCCTATCCTATCCTCTATCCTATCCTATCCTCTACCCTATCCTATCGTGTATGCTATCGTATCCTCTATCCTATCATATCCTCTATCCTATCCTATCCTCTACCCTATCCTATCCTCTACCCTATACTATCCTCTATCCTATCCTATCCTCTATGCTATCCTGTCCTCTATCCTATCCAATCCTATATAATATTCTCTATCCTATCCTATCCGCTATCCTATCCTATCCTCTATCCTATCCAATCCTATATCGTATCCTGTATCCTATCCTATCCTCTACCCTATCCAATCCTATATCCTATACTCTATCCTATCCTCTATCGTATCCTATCCTCTACCCTATCCTATCCTCTACCCTATACTATCCTCTATCCTATCCTATCCTCTATGCTATCCTGTCCTCTATCCTATCCAATCCTATATAATATTCTCTATCCTATCCTATCCGCTATCCTATCCTATCCTCTATCCTATCCAATCCTATATCGTATCCTGTATCCTATCCTATCCTCTACCCTATCCAATCCTATATCCTATACTCTATCCTATCCTCTATCGTATCCTATCCTCTATCCTATCCTATCCTCTAGCGTATCCTATCCTATATCCTATTCTATCCTCTATCCTAACCTATTCTCTATCCTATCCTCTATCCTATCCTAACCTCTATCGTCTACTGTCCTCTATCCTATCCAATACCCTATCCTATCCTCTATCGTATCCTATCCGATCCTCTATCCTATTCTCGGTCCGATCCTATCCTGTATCCTATCCTATCCTCTATCCTATCCTATCCTCTATCCTATTCTATACTCTTTCGTCTCCTATCCTCTATCCTATCCAATCCCCTATCCTATCCTATCCTCTATCCTATCCTATCCTCTCTCCTATCCTATCCTCTATCCTATCCTATCCTCTGTCCTATCCTAACCTCTATCCTATTCTATTCTCTATCGTATCCTATCCTCTATCCTATCCAATACCCTATCCTATCCTCTATCGTCTCCTATCCGATCCCCTATCCTATCCTCGGTCCGAGCCTATCCTGTATCCTATCCTATCCTCTATCCTATCCTATCCCCTATCCTATTCTATACTCTATCGTCTCCTGTCGTCTATCCTATCCAATACCCTATCCTATCCTCTATCGTATCCCCATCCGATCCTCTATCCTATTCTCGGTCCGATCCTATCCTGTATCCTATCCTATCCTCTATCCTATCCTATCCTCTATCCTATTCTATACTCTTTCGTCTCCTATCCTCTATCCTATCCAATCCCCTATCCTATCCTATCCTCTATCCTATCCTATCCTCTATCCTATCCTATCCTCTATCCTATCCTATCCTCTGTCCTATCCTATTCTCTATCCTATGCTATTCTCTATCGTATCCTATCCTCTATCCTATCCTATCCTCAATCCTATCCTATCCTCTATCCTATCCTATCCTCTACCCTATCCTATCGTGTATGCTATCGTATCCTCTATCCTATCATATCCTCTATCCTATCCTATCCTCTATCCTATCCTATCCTCAACCCTAACCTATCCTCAATTCTATCCTATACTCCATCCTATCCTATCCGCTATCCTATCCTATCCTCTATGCTATATTATCCTCTATCCTATCATATCCTCTATCCTATCCTATCCTCTATCCTATCCTATCCTCTATTATATCCTATCCTCTATCCTATCCTATCCTCTATCCTATCCTATCCTCTATCCTATCCTATCCTCTATCCTATCCTATCCTCTATGCTATACTATCCTCTATCCTATCCTATCCTCGATCCTATCCTATCCTCTACCCTATCCTATCCTCTATCCTATCCAATCCTCTATCCTAGCCTATCCTCTATCCTATCCTATCCTCTATCCTATCCTATCCTCTATCCTATCCTATCCTTTATCCTATCCTATCCTCTATCCTATCCCATCCTCTATCCTATCCTATCCTCTATCCTATCCTATTCTCTGTCCTATCCTATCCTTTATCCTATCCTATCCTCTCTCCAATCCTATACTCAATCCTATCCTATCCTCTATCCTATCCTATCCTCTACCCTATCCTATCGTGTATGCTATCGTATCCTCTATCCTATCATATCCTCTATCCTATCCTATCCTCTATCCTATCCTTTCCTCAACCCTAACCTATCCTCAATTCTATCCTATACTCCATCCTACCCTATCCGCTATCCTATCCTATATTATCCACTATCCTATCCAATCCTCTATCCTATCCTATCCTCTATCCTATCCTATGCTCTATCCTATCCTATCATCTATCATGTCCTATCCTCTTTCCTATCCTATCCTCTATCCTATCCTATCCTCTATCCTATCCTATCCTCTATCCAATCCTATCCTGTCGTCTATCGTATTCTATTCTCTATCATATCCAATTCTATATAGTATCCTCTATCCTATCCTATCCTCTATCCTATACTATCCTCTATCCTATCCTATCCTCTATGGTATCCTATCCTCTATCGTATCCAATCCTATATCGTATCATCTATCCTATCCTATCCTCTATCCTATCCTATCCTCAATCCTATCCTATCCTCTATAGTATCCTATCCTCTACCCTATCCTATCGTGTATGCTACCGTATCCTCTATCCTATCATATCCTCTATCCTATCCTATCCTCTATCCTATCCTATCCTCAACCCTAACCTATCCTCAATTCTATCCTATACTCCATCCTATCCTATCCGCTATCCTATCCTATCCTCTATGCTATATTATCCTCTATCCTATCATATCCTCTATCCGATCCTATCCTGTATCCTATACTATCCACTATCCTATCCTATCCTCTATCCGATCCTATCATCTATCCTATCCTATCCTCTATCCTATCCTATCCTCTATCATATCCTATCCTCTATCCTATCCTATCCTCTATCCTATCCTATCCTCTATCCTATTCAATCCTATATCCTGTTCTCTATCCTATCCTATCCTCTATCCTATCCTCTATCGTATACTATCCTCTATCCTTTCCAATCCTATATCGTATCCTCTATCCTATCCTATCCTCTATCCTATCCTATCCTGTGTCCTATCCTATCCAATATCCTATCCTATCCTCTATAATATCCTATCCTCTATCCTATCCTATCCTCTATCCTATCCTATCCTCTATCCTATCCTATCCTCTATCCTATCCTATCCTCTATCCTATCCTATTCTCTATCATATCCTATCCTCTATCCTATCCTATCCTCTATCCTATCCTATCCTCTATCCTATCCTATCCTCTATCCTATCCTATCCTCTATCCTATCCTATTCTCTGTCCTATCCTATCCTCTATCCTATCCTATCCTCTATCATGTCCTATCCTCTATCCTATCCTATCCTCTATCCTATCCTATCCTCTATCCTATCCAATCCTATATCCTATTCTCTATCCTATCCTATCCTGTATCCTATCCTATCCAATATCCTATCCCATCCTCTATCCTATCCTATCCTCTATCCTATCCTATTATCTATCCTATCCTATCCTCTATCCTATCCTATCCTCTATCCTATCCTATCATCTACCCTATCCTATCGTGTATGCTATCGTATCCTCTATCCTATCATATCCTCTATCCTATCCTATCCTCTATCCTATCCTTTCCTCAACCCTAACCTATCCTCAATTCTATCCTATACTCCATCCTACCCTATCCGCTATCCTATCCTATCCTCTATCCTATATTATCCTCTATCCTATCCAATCCTCTATCCGATCCTATCCTCTATCCTATCCTATCCTCTATCCTATCCTATCCTATATCCAATCCTATCCTGTCGTCTATCTTATCCTATCCTCAATCCTATCCTATCCTCTATACTATCCTATCCTCTACCCTATCCCATCGTGTATGCTATCGTATCCTCTATCCTATCCTATCCTCTATCCTATCCTATCCTGTATCCTATCCTATCCAATATGCTATCCTATCCTTTATCCTATCCTATCATCTATCAGGTCCTATCCTCTATCCTATCCTATCCTCAATCCTATCCTATCCTCTATCCTATCCTATCCTCTACCCTATCCTATCGTGTATGCTATCGTATGCTCTATCCTATCATATCCTCTATCCTATCCTATCCTCTATCCTATCCTATCCTCTATCCTATATTATCCTCTATCCTATCCAATCGTCTATCCGATCCTATCCTCTATCCTATACTATCCTTTATCCTATCCTATCCTTTATCCTATCCTATCCTCTATCCTATCCTATCCTCTATCCTATCCTATCACCTATCAGGTCCTATCCTCTATCCTATCCTATCGTCTATCCTATCCTATCCTCTATCCTATCCAATCCTATATCCTATTCTCTATCCTACCCTATCCGCTATCCTATCATATCCTCTATCCTATCCTATCCTATATCGTATCCTCTATCCTATCCTATACTCTACCCTATCCTAACCTGTATCCTATCCTCTATCCTATCCTATCCTCTATCCTATCCTATCCTCTATCCTATCCTATCCTCTATCCTATCCTATCCTCTATCCTATCCTATCCTCTATCCTATCCTATTCTCTGTCCTATCCTATCCTTTATCCTATCCTATCCTCTCTCCAATCCTATACTCAATCCTATCCTATCCTCTATCCTATCCTATCCTCTACCCTATCCTATCGTGTATGCTATCGTATCCTCTATCCTATCATATCCTCTATCCTATCCTATCCTCTATCCTATCCTTTCCTCAACCCTAACCTATCCTCAATTCTATCCTACACTCCATCCTACCCTATCCGCTATCCTATCCTATATTATCCTATATCCTATCCAATCCTCTATCCTATCCTATCCTCTATCCTATCCTATCCTCTATCCTATCCTATCCTCTATCATGTCCTATCCTCTTAGCTATCCTATCCTCTATCCTATCCTATCCTCTATCCTATCCTATCCTCTATCCAATCCTATCCTGTCGTCTATCGTATCCTATTCTCTATCATATCCAATCCTATATAGTATCCTCTATCCTATCCTATCCTCTACCCTATCCTATCCTCTATCCTATCCTATCCTCTATCCTATCCTATCCTCTATCCTATCCTATCCTCTATCATGTCCTATCCTCTTTCCTGTCCTATCCTCTATCCTATCCTATCCTCTATCCTATCCTATCCTCTATCCTATCCTATTCTCTGTCCTATCCTATCCTTTATCCTATCCTATCCTCTCTCCAATCCTATACTCAATCCTATCCTATCCTCTATCCTATCCTATCCTCTACCCTATCCTATCGTGTATGCTATCGTATCCTCTATCCTATCATATCCTCTATCCTATCCTATCCTCTATCCTATCCTTTCCTCAACCCTAACCTATCCTCAATTCTATCCTACACTCCATCCTACCCTATCCGCTATCCTATCCTATATTATCCACTATCCTATCCAATCCTCTATCCTATCCTATCCTCTATCCTATCCTATCCTCTATCCTATCCTATCCTCTATCATGTCCTATCCTCTTACCTATCCTATCCTCTATCCTATCCTATCCTCTATCCTATCCTATCCTCTATCCAATCCTATCCTGTCGTCTATCGTATCCTATTCTCTATCATATCCAATCCTATATAGTATCCTCTATCCTATCCTATCCTCTACCCTATCCTATCCTCTATCCTATCCTATCCTCTATGGTATCCTATCCTCTATCGTATCCAATCCTATATCGTATCATCTATCCTATCCTATCCTCTATCCTATCCTATCCTCAATCCTATCCTATCCTCTATAGTATCCTATCCTCTACCCTATCCTATCGTGTATGCTACCGTATCCTCTATCCTATCATATCCTCTATCCTATCCTATCCTCTATCCTATCCTATCCTCAACCCTAACCTATCCTCAATTCTATCCTATACTCCATCCTATCCTATCCGCTATCCTATCCTATCCTCTATGCTATATTATCCTCTATCCTATCATATCCTCTATCCGATCCTATCCTCTATCCTATACTATCCACTATCCTATCCTATCCTCTATCCGATCCTATCATCTATCCTATCCTATCCTCTATCCTATCCTATCCTCTATCATATCCTATCCTCTATCCTATCCTATCCTCTATCCTATCCTATCCTCTATCCTATTCAATCCTATATCCTGTTCTCTATCCTATCCTATCCTCTATCCTATCCTCTATCGTATACTATCCTCTATCCTTTCCAATCCTATATCGTATCCTCTATCCTATCCTATCCTCTATCCTATCCTATCCTGTGTCCTATCCTATCCAATATCCTATCCTATCCTCTATAATATCCTATCCTCTATCCTATCCTATCCTCTATCCTATCCTATCCTCTATCCTATCCTATCCTCTATCCTATCCTATCCTCTATCCTATCCTATTCTCTATCATATCCTATCCTCTATCCTATCCTATCCTCTATCCTATCCTATCCTCTATCCTATCCTATCCTCTATCCTATCCTATTCTCTGTCCTATCCTATCCTCTATCCTATCCTATCCTCTATCATGTCCTATCCTCTATCCCATCCTATCCTCTATCCTATCCTATCCTCTATCCTATCCAATCCTATATCCTATTCTCTATCCTATCCTATCCTGTATCCTATCCTATCCAATATCCTATCCCATCCTCTATCCTATCCTATCCTCTATCCTATCCTATTATCTATCCTATCCTATCCTCTATCCTATCCTATCCTCTATCCTATCCTATCATCTACCCTATCCTATCGTGTATGCTATCGTATCCTCTATCCTATCATATCCTCTATCCTATCCTATCCTCTATCCTATCCTTTCCTCAACCCTAACCTATCCTCAATTCTATCCTATACTCCATCCTACCCTATCCGCTATCCTATCCTATCCTCTATCCTATATTATCCTCTATCCTATCCAATCCTCTATCCGATCCTATCCTCTATCCTATCCTATCCTCTATCCTATCCTATCCTATATCCAATCCTATCCTGTCGTCTATCTTATCCTATCCTCAATCCTATCCTATCCTCTATACTATCCTATCCTCTACCCTATCCCATCGTGTATGCTATCGTATCCTCTATCCTATCCTATCCTCTATCCTATCCTATCCTGTATCCTATCCTATCCAATATGCTATCCTATCCTCTATCCTATCCTATCATCTATCAGGTCCTATCCTCTATCCTATCCTATCCTCAATCCTATCCTATCCTCTATCCTATCCTATCCTCTACCCTATCCTATCGTGTATGCTATCGTATGCTCTATCCTATCATATCCTCTATCCTATCCTATCCTCTATCCTATCCTATCCTCTATCCTATATTATCCTCTATCCTATCCAATCCCCTATCCGATCCTATCCTCTATCCTATACTATCCTTTATCCTATCCTATCCTTTATCCTATCCTATCCTCTATCCTATCCTATCCTCTATCCTATCCTATCATCTATCAGGTCCTATCCTCTATCCTATCCTATCGTCTATCCTATCCTATCCTCTATCCTATCCAATCCTATATCCTATTCTCTATCCTACCCTATCCGCTATCCTATCATATCCTCTATCCTATCCTATCCTATATCGTATCCTCTATCCTATCCTATACTCTACCCTATCCTAACCTGTATCCTATCCTCTATCCTATCCTATCCTCTATCCTATCCTATCCTCTATCCTATCCTATCCTCTATCATGTCCTATCCTCTTTCCTATCCTATCCTCTATCCTATCCTATCCTCTATCCTATCCTATCCTCTATCCTATCCTATTCTCTGTCCTATCCTATCCTTTATCCTATCCTATCCTCTCTCCAATCCTATACTCAATCCTATCCTATCCTCTACCCTATCCTATCGTGTATGCTATCGTATCCTCTATCCTATCATATCCTCTATCCTATCCTATCCTCTATCCTATCCTTTCCTCAACCCTAACCTATCCTCAATTCTATCCTACACTCCATCCTACCCTATCCGCTATCCTATCCTATATTATCCTATATCCTATCCAATCCTCTATCCTATCCTATCCTCTATCCTATCCTATCCTCTATCCTATCCTATCCTCTATCATGTCCTATCCTCTTAGCTATCCTATCCTCTATCCTATCCTATCCTCTATCCAATCCTATCCTGTCGTCTATCGTATCCTATTCTCTATCATATCCAATCCTATATAGTATCCTCTATCCTATCCTATCCTCTACCCTATCCTATCCTCTATCCTATCCTATCCTCTATCCTATCCTATCCTCTATCCTATCCTATCCTCTATCCTATCCTATCCTCTATCCTATCCTATTCTCTGTCCTATCCTATCCTTTATCCTATCCTATCCTCTCTCCAATCCTATACTCAATCCTATCCTATCCTCTATCCTATCCTATCCTCTACCCTATCCTATCGTGTATGCTATCGTATCCTCTATCCTATCATATCCTCTATCCTATCCTATCCTCTATCCTATCCTTTCCTCAACCCTAACCTATCCTCAATTCTATCCTACACTCCATCCTACCCTATCCGCTATCCTATCCTATATTATCCTATATCCTATCCAATCCTCTTTCCTATCCTATCCTCTATCCTATCCTATCCTCTATCCTATCCTATCCTCTATCATGTCCTATCCTCTTACCTATCCTATCCTCTATCCTATCCTATCCTCTATCCTATCCTATCCTCTATCCAATCCTATCCTGTCGTCTATCGTATCCTATTCTCTATCATATCCAATCCTATATAGTATCCTCTATCCTATCCTCTATCCTATCCTATCCTCTATCCTATCCTATCCTCTATCCTATCCTATCCTCTATCATGTCCTATCCTCTTTCCTATCCTATCCTCTATCCTATCCTATCCTCTATCCTATCCTATCCTCTATCCTATCCTATTCTCTGTCCTATCCTATCCTTTATCCTATCCTATCCTCTCTCCAATCCTATACTCAATCCTATCCTATCCTCTATCCTATCCTATCCTCTACCCTATCCTATCGTGTATGCTATCGTATCCTCTATCCTATCATATCCTCTATCCTATCCTATCCTCTATCCTATCCTTTCCTCAACCCTAACCTATCCTCAATTCTATCCTACACTCCATCCTACCCTATCCGCTATCCTATCCTATATTATCCTATATCCTATCCAATCCTCTATCCTATCCTATCCTCTATCCTATCCTATCCTCTATCCTATCCTATCCTCTATCATGTCCTATCCTCTTACCTATCCTATCCTCTATCCTATCCTATCCTCTATCCTATCCTATCCTCTATCCAATCCTATCCTGTCGTCTATCGTATCCTATTCTCTATCATATCCAATCCTATATAGTATCCTCTATCCTATCCTATCCTCTACCCTATACTATCCTCTATCCTATCCTATCCTCTATGGTATCCTATCCTCTATCCTATCCAATCCTATATCGTATCATCTATCCTATCCTATCCTCTATCCTATCCTATCCTCAATCCTATCCTATCCTCTATCCTATCCTATCCTCTACCCTATCCTATCGTGTATGCTATCGTATCCTCTATCCTATCATATCCTCTATCCTATCCTATCCTCTATCCTATCCTATCCTCAACCCTAACCTATACTCAATTCTATCCTATACTCCATCCTATCCTATCCGCTATCCTATCCTATCCTCTATGCTATATTATCCTCTATCCTATCATATCCTCTATCCGATCCTATCCTCGATCCTATACTATCCTCTATCCTATCCTATCCTCTATCCGATCCTATCATCTATCCTATCCTATCCTCTATCCTATCCTATCCTCTATCATATACTATCCTTTATCCTATCCTATCCTCTATCCTATTCTATCCTCTATCCTATCCTATCCTCTATCATGTCCTATCCTCTAACCTATCCTATCCTCTATGCTATCCTGTCCTCTATCCTATCCAATCCTATATAATATCCTCTATCCTATCCTATCCGCTATCCTATCCTATCCTCTATCCTATCCAATCCTATATCGTATCCTGTATCCTATCCTATCCTCTACCCTATCCAATCCTATATCCTATACTCTATCCTATCCTATCCTCTATCGTATCCTATCCTCTATCCTATCCTATCCTCTAGCGTATCCTATCCTATATCCTATTCTATCCTCTATCCTAACCTATTCTCTATCCTATCCTCTATCCTATCCTATCCTCTATCGTCTACTGTCCTCTATCCTATCCAATACCCTATCCTATCCTCTATCGTATCCTATCCGATCCTCTATCCTATTCTCGGTCCGATCCTATCCTGTATCCTATCCTATCCTCTATCCTATCCTATCCTCTATCCTATTCTATACTCTTTCGTCTCCTATCCTCTATCCTATCCAATCCCCTATCCTATCCTATCCTCTATCCTATCCTATCCTCTATCCTATCCTATCCTCTATCCTATCCTATCCTCTGTCCTATCCTATCCTCTATCCTATGCTATTCTCTATCGTATCCTATCCTCTATCCTATCCAATACCCTATCCTATCCTCTATCGTCTCCTATCCGATCCCCTATCCTATCCTCGGTCCGAGCCTATCCTGTATCCTATCCTATCCTCTATCCTATCCTATCCCCTATCCTATTCTATACTCTATCGTCTCCTGTCCTCTATCCTATCCAATACCCTATCCTATCCTCTATCCTATCCTATCCTCTATCCTATTCTATACTCTTTCGTCTCCTATCCTCTATAATATCCAATCCCCTATCCTATCCTATCCTCTATCCTATCCTATCCTCTATCCTATCCTATCCTCTGTCCTATCCTATTCTCTATCCTACGCTATTCTCTATCGTATCCTATCCTCTATCCTATCCAATACCCTATCCTATCCTCTATCGTCTCCTATCCGATCCCCTATCCTATCCTCGGTCCGAGCCTATCCTGTATCCTATCCTATCCTCTATCCTATCCTATACTCTATCCTATCCTATCCTCTATCGTATCCTATCCTCTATCCTATCCTATCCTCTATCGTATCCTATCCTCTATCCCATCCTATCCTCTATCGTAACCTATTCTCTATCCTATCCTCTATCCCATCCTATCCTCTATCGTCTAATGTCCCCTCTCCTATCCAATCCCCTATCCTATCCTCAATCGCCTCCTATCCTCTATCCTATCCAATACCCTATCCTATCCTCTATCGTATCCTATCCGATCCTCTATCCTATTCTCGGTCCGATCCTATCCTGTATCCTATCCTCTATCCTATTCTATACTCTTTCGTCTCCTATCCTCTATCCTATCCAATCCCCTATCCGATCTTCTATGCGATACTATCCTCTATCCTATCCTATCACCTATAATATCGTATCCTGTGTCCTATCCTATCCTCTATCCTATCCTTTCCGCTATCCTATCCTATCCTATCCCCTAACGTATACTATCCTCTATCCTATTCTATACTCTATCCTATCCTTTCCGCTATCCTATCCTATCTTCCATCCTATCCAATCCTATATCCTATACTCTATCCTATCCTATCCTCTATCCTATCCTATCCTCTATCCTATCCTATTATCTATCCTATACCATCATCTATCCTATCCTCTATAATATCGTATCCTGTATCCTATCCTGTCCTCTTTTCTATCCTATCCTCAATCCTAACCTATCCTCTATCCCATCCTATTCTCTATCCAATCCTATCCTATCCTCTATCGTATCCTATTCTCTATCCTATCCAATCCTATATCGTATCCTCCATCCTATCCTATTCTCTGTCCTATCCTATCCTCTATCCTATCGTATCCTCTATCCTATCCTATCCTCTATCCTATCCTATTATCTATCCTATACCATCATCTATCCTATCCTCTATAATATCGTATCCTGTATCCTATCCTATCCTCTATCCTGTCCTATCCTCTATCCTATCCTATCCTCTATCCCATCCTATTCTCTATCCAATCCTATCCTATTCCCTATCGTATCCTATTCTCTATCCTATCCAATCCTATATCGTATCCTCCATCCTATCCTATTCTCTGTCCTATCCTATCCTCTATCCTATCGTATCCTCTATCCTATCCTATCCTCTATCCAATCCTATCCTTTATCCTATCCTATCCTCTACCCTATCCTGTCCTCTATCCTATCCTATAATCTATCCTATCCTATCCTCTATCCTATCCTATCCTCTATCCTATCCTATAATCTATCCTATCCTATCCTCTATCCTATCCTATCCTCTATCCTATCCTATAATCTATCCTATCCTATCCTCTATCCTATCCAATCACCTATCCTATCCTCAATCCAATCCTATACTCTATCCAATCCTATCCTCTATAATATCGTATCCCCTATCCTATAATATAATTTACCCTATCCTATCCTCTATCCTATCCTATCGTGTATCCTATCCTATCCTATCCTCTATCCTATCCTATCCTCTATCCTATCCTATCCTCTATCCTATCCTATCCTCTATCCTATCCTATCCTCTATCCTATCCTATCGTGTATCCTATCCTATCCTATCCTCTATCCTATCCTATCCTCTATCCTATCCTATCCTCTATCCTATCCTATCCTCTATCCTATCCTATCCTCTATCCTATCCTATCCTCTATCCTATCCTATCCTCTATCCTATCCTATCCTCTATCCTATCCTATCCTCTATCCTATCCTATCCTCTATCCTATCCTATCCTCTATCCTATCCTATCCTCTATCCTATCCTATCCTCTATCCTATCCTATCCTCTATCCTATCCTCTATCCCGTCCTATTCTCTATCCTATCTAATACTCGATCCTATTCTATCATCTATAATATCGTATCCTCTATCCTCTCCTATTCTCTATCCTATACCATCATCTATCCTATCCTCTATAATATCGTATCCTGTATCCTATCCTGTCCTCTTTTCTATCCTATCCTCAATCCTATCCTATCCTCTATCCCATCGTATTCTGTATCCAATCCTATCCTATCCTCTTTCGTATCCTATTCTCTATCCTATCCAATCCTATATCGTATCCTCTATCCTATCCTATCCTGTATCCTATGCTATCCTGTATCCTATCCTATCCTCTATCCTATCCTATCCTTTATCCTATCCTATCCTCTATCCTATCGTATCGCCTATCCTATCGTATCCTCTATCCTATCCTATCCTTTATCCTATCCTATCCTCTATCCTATCCTATCCTCTATCCTATCCTATCCTCTATCCTATCCTCTATCCCGTCCTATTCTCTATCCTATCTAATACTCGATCCTATTCTATCATCTATAATATCGTATCCTCTATCCTATCCTATTCTCTATCCTATCCTATCCTTTATCGTATCCTATCCTCTATCCTATCCAATCCTATATCGTATCCTCTATCCTATCCTATCCTCTATCCTATCCTATCCTGTATCCTACCCTATCCTCGATCCTATCCTATCCTCTATCCTATCCTATCCTCTATCCTATCCTATCCTATCCTCTATGCTATCCTATAATCTATCCTATCCTATCCTCTATCCTATCCTATCCTCTATCCTATCCTATCCTCTATCCTATCCTATCCTCTATTCTATCCTCTATCCTATCCTATCCTCTATCCTATCCTATCCTGTATCCTATCCTATCCTGTATCCTATCCAATCCTCTATCCTCTCCTATCCTCTATCCTATCCTATCCTCTATCCTATCCTATCCTCTATCCTATCCTATCCTCCATTCTATACTATTCTCTATCCTATCCTATCCTATCTTATCCTCTATCCTATCCTATCCTCTATCCTATCCTATCCTCTATCCGATCCTATTGTCTATCCAATCCTATACTATCCTCTATCTTATCCTATTCTCTGTCCTATCCAATCCTATATCGTATCCTCTATCCTATTCTATCCTCTATCCGATCCTATTGTCTATCCAATCCTATACTATTCTCTATCGTATCCTATTCTCTATCCTATCCAATCCTATATCGTATCCTCTATCCTATCCTATCCTCTATCCTATCCTATCCTCTATCCTATCCTATTATCTATCCTATACCATCATCTATCCTATCCTCTATAATATCGTATCCTGTATCCTATCCTGTCCTCTTTTCTATCCTATCCTCAATCCTAACCTATCCTCTATCCCATCCTATTCTCTATCCAATCCTATCCTATCCTCTATCGTATCCTATTCTCTATCCTATCCAATCCTATATCGTATCCTCCATCCTATCCTATTCTCTGTCCTATCCTATCCTCTATCCTATCGTATCCTCTATCCTATCCTATCCTCTATCCTATCCTATTATCTATCCTATACCATCATCTATCCTATCCTCTATAATATCGTATCCTGTATCCTATCCTATCCTCTATCCTGTCCTATCCTCTATCCTATCCTATCCTCTATCCCATCCTATTCTCTATCCAATCCTATCCTATTCCCTATCGTATCCTATTCTCTATCCTATCCAATCCTATATCGTATCCTCCATCCTATCCTATTCTCTGTCCTATCCTATCCTCTATCCTATCGTATCCTCTATCCTATCCTATCCTCTATCCTATCCTATCCTCTATTCTATCCTCTATCCTATCCTATCCTCTATCCTATCCTATCCTGTATCCTATCCTATCCTGTATCCTATCCAATCCTCTATCCTCTCCTATCCTCTATCCTATCCTATCCTCTATCCTATCCTATCCTCTATCCTATCCTATCCTCCATTCTATACTATTCTCTATCCTATCCTATCCTATCTTATCCTCTATCCTATCCTATCCTCTATCCTATCCTATCCTCTATCCGATCCTATTGTCTATCCAATCCTATACTATCCTCTATCTTATCCTATTCTCTGTCCTATCCAATCCTATATCGTATCCTCTATCCTATTCTATCCTCTATCCGATCCTATTGTCTATCCAATCCTATACTATTCTCTATCGTATCCTATTCTCTATCCTATCCAATCCTATATCGTATCCTCTATCCTATCCTATCCTCTATCCTATTCTACCCTGTATCCTATCCTATCCTCTATCCTATCCTATCCTCTATCCTATCCTATCCTATCCTCTATGCTATCCTATCCTCTATCCTATCCTATCCTCTATCCTATCCTATCCTCTATCCTATCCTATCCTGTATCCTATCCTATCCTATATCCTATGCTATCCTGTATCCTATCCGATCCTCTATCCTATCCTCGGTCCCATACGATCCTGTATCCTATCCTATCCTCTATCACATACTATCCTCTAACCTATCCTATCCTCTATCGTATCCTATCTTCTATGCTATCCAATACTCTATCCTATCATCTATCCTATCCCATGCTCTATCCTATCCTATTCTCTATCCTATCCTATCCTCTATCCGATCCAATCCCCTATCCTATCCTCTATGCGATACTATACTGTATCCTATCCTCTATGCGATACTATCCTCTATCCTATCCTATCACCTATAATATGCTATCATGTGTCCTATCCTCTATCCTATCGTACCCTCTATCCTATCCTATCCTGTATCATAACCTATCCTCTATCCTATCCTATCCTCTATCCTATCCTATCCCCTATCCTATCGTATCCTCTATCCTATCCTATCCTTTATCCTATCCTATCCTCTATCCTATCCTATCCCCTATCGTATCCTATCCTCTATCCTATCCTCTATCCCGTCCTATTCTCTATCCTATCTAATACTCGATCCTATTCTATCATCTATAATATCGTATCCTCTATCCTATCCTATTCTCTATCCTATACCATCATCTATCCTATCCTCTATAATATCGTATCCTGTATCCTATCCTGTCCTCTTTTCTATCCTATCCTCAATCCTATCCTATCCTCTATCCCATCCTATTCTCTATCCAATCCTATCCTATCCTCTATCGTATCCTATTCTCTATCCTATCCAATCCTATATCGTATCCAGTATCCTATCCTATCCTCTATCCTATCCTATCCTGTATGCTATCCTATCCTATCCTCTATCCTATCCTATCCTCTATCCTATCCTATCCTCTATCCTATCCCATCCTCTATCCTATCCTATCCTCTATCCTATCCTATCCTTTATCCTATCCTATCCTCTATCCTATCGTATCCCCTATCCTATCGTATCCTCTATCCTATCCTATCCTTTATCCTATCCTATCCTCTATCCTATCCTATCCTCTATCCTATCCTATCCTCTATCCTATCCTCTATCCCGTCCTATTCTCTATCCTATCTAATACTCGATCCTATTCTATCATCTATAATATCGTATCCTCTATCCTATCCTATTCTCTATCCTATCCTATCCTTTATCGTATCCTATCCTCTATCCTATCCAATCCTATATCGTATCCTCTATCCTATCCTATCCTCTATCCTATCCTATCCTGTATCCTACCCTATCCTCGATCCTATCCTATCCTCTATCCTATCCTATCCTCTATCCTATCCTATCCTATCCTCTATGCTATCCTATAATCTATCCTATCCTATCCTCTATCCTATCCTATCCTCTATCCTATCCTATCCTCTATCGTATCCTATCCTCTATCCTATCCTATCCTCTATCCTATCCTCTATCCTATCCTCTATCCTATCCTATCCTCTATCCTATCCTATCCTTTATCCTATCCTATCCTGTATCCTATCCAATCCTCTATCCTATCCTATCCTCTATCCTATCCTATCCTCTATCCTATCCTATCCTCTATCCTATCCTATCCTCCATTCTATCCTATCCTCTATCCTATCCTATCCTATCTTATCCTCTATCCTATCCTATCCTCTATCCTATCCTATCCTCTATCCGATCCTATTGTCTATCCAATCCTATACTATCCTCTATCTTATCCTATTCTCTGTCCTATCCAATCCTATATCGTATCCTCTATCCTATCCTATCCTCTATCCGATCCTATTGTCTATCCAATCCTATACTATTCTCTATCGTATCCTATTCTCTATCCTATCCAATCCTATATCGTATCCTCTATCCTATCCTATCCTCTATCCTATTCTATCCTGTATCCTATCCTATCCTCTATCCTATCCTATCCTCTATCCTATCCTATCCTATCCTCTATGCTATCCTATCCTCTATCCTATCCTATCCTCTATCCTATCCTATCCTCTATCCTATCCTATCCTGTATCCTATCCTATCCTATATCCTATGCTATCCTGTATCCTATCCGATCCTCTATCCTATCCTCGGTCCCATACGATCCTGTATCCTATCCTATCCTCTATCACATACTATCCTCTAACCTATCCTATCCTCTATCGTATCCTATCTTCTATGCTATCCAATACTCTATCCTATCATCTATCCTATCCCATCCTCTATCCTATCCTATTCTCTATCCTATCCTATCCTCTATCCGATCCAATCCCCTATCCTATCCTCTATGCGATACTATACTGTATCCTATCCTCTATGCGATACTATCCTCTATCCTATCCTATCACCTATAATATGGTATCATGTGTCCTATCCTCTATCCTATCGTATCCTCTATCCTATCCTATCCTGTATCATAACCTATCCTCTATCCTATCCTATCCTCTATCCTATCCTATCCCCTATCCTATCGTATCCTCTATCCTATCCTATCCTTTATCCTATCCTATCCTCTATCCTATCCTATCCCCTATCGTATCCTATCCTCTATCCTATCCTCTATCCCGTCCTATTCTCTATCCTATCTAATACTCGATCCTATTCTATCATCTATAATATCGTATCCTCTATCCTATCCTATTCTCTATCCTATACCATCATCTATCCTATCCTCTATAATATCGTATCCTGTATCCTATCCTGTCCTCTTTTCTATCCTATCCTCAATCCTATCCTATCCTCTATCCCATCCTATTCTCTATCCAATCCTATCCTATCCTCTATCGTATCCTATTCTCTATCCTATCCAATCCTATATCGTATCCAGTATCCTATCCTATCCTCTATCCTATCCTATCCTGTATGCTATCCTATCCTATCCTCTATCCTATCCTATCCTCTATCCTATCCTATCCTCTATCCTATCCCATCCTCTATCCTATCCTATCCTCTATCCTATCCTATCCTTTATCCTATCCTATCCTCTATCCTATCGTATCCCCTATCCTATCGTATCCTCTATCCTATCCTATCCTTTATCCTATCCTATCCTCTATCCTATCCTATCCTCTATCCTATCCTATCCTCTATCCTATCCTC
Source organism: Halictus rubicundus (assembly GCF_050948215.1). Taxonomy (NCBI): domain Eukaryota; kingdom Metazoa; phylum Arthropoda; class Insecta; order Hymenoptera; family Halictidae; genus Halictus; species Halictus rubicundus. The sequence goes on along the minus strand of NW_027488725.1, from coordinate 361,948 downwards.
TATCCCGTCCTATTCTCTATCCTATCTAATACTCGATCCTATTCTATCATCTATAATATCGTATCCTCTATCCTATCCTATTCTCTATCCTATCCTATCCTTTATCGTATCCTATCCTCTATCCTATCCAATCCTATATCGTATCCTCTATCCTATCCTATCCTCTATCCTATCCTATCCTGTATCCTACCCTATCCTCGATCCTATCCTATCCTCTATCCTATCCTATCCTCTATCCTATCCTATCCTATCCTCTATGCTATCCTATAATCTATCCTATCCTATCCTCTATCCTATCCTATCCTCTATCCTATCCTATCCTCTATCCTATCCTATCCTCTATCCTATCCTCTATCCTATCCTATCCTCTATCCTATCCTATCCTGTATCCTATCCTATCCTGTATCCTATCCAATCCTCTATCCTATCCTATCCTCTATCCTATCCTATCCTCTATCCTATCCTATCCTCTATCCTATCCTATCCTCCATTCTATCCTATCCTCTATCCTATCCTATCCTATCTTATCCTCTATCCTATCCTATCCTCTATCCTATCCTATCCTCTATCCGATCCTATTGTCTATCCAATCCTATACTATCCTCTATCTTATCCTATTCTCTGTCCTATCCAATCCTATATCGTATCCTCTATCCTATCCTATCCTCTATACGATCCTATTGTCTATCCAATCCTATACTATTCTCTATCGTATCCTATTCTCTATCCTATCCAATCCTATATCGTATCCTCTATCCTATCCTATCCTCTATCCTATTCTATCCTGTATCCTATCCTATCCTCTATCCTATCCTATCCTCTATCCTATCCTATCCTATCCTCTATGCTATCCTATCCTCTATCCTATCCTATCCTCTATCCTATCCTATCCTCTATCCTATCCTATCCTGTATCCTATCCTATCCTATATCCTATGCTATCCTGTATCCTATCCGATCCTCTATCCTATCCTCGGTCCCATACGATCCTGTATCCTATCCTATCCTCTATCCCATCCTATTCTCTATCCAATCCTATCCTATCCTCTATCGTATCCTATTCTCTATCCTATCCAATCCTATATCGTATCCAGTATCCTATCCTATCCTCTATCCTATCCTATCCTGTATCCTATCCTATCCTATCCTCTATCCTATTCTATCCTCTATCCTATCCTATCCTCTATCCCGTCCTATTCTCTATCCTATCTAATACTCGATCCTATTCTATCATCTATAATATCGTATCCTCTATCCTATCCTATTCTCTATCCTATACCATCATCTATCCTATCCTCTATAATATCGTATCCTGTATCCTATCCTGTCCTCTTTTCTATCCTATCCTCAATCCTATCCTATCCTCTATCCCATCCTATTCTCTATCCAATCCTATCCTATCCTCTATCGTATCCTATTCTCTATCCTATCCTATCCTCTATCCGATCCTATCCTCTATCCTATCCTATCCTCTATCCTATCCTATCCTATCGTATCCTCTATCCTATCCTCTCCGCTATCCTATCCTATCCTCTATCGTATCCTATTCTCTATCTTATCCAATCCTATATCGTATCCTGTATCCTATCATATCCTCCATTCTATCCTATCCTCTATCCTATCCTATCCTATCTTATCCTCTATCCTATCCTATCCTCTATCCTATCCTATCCTCTATCCGATACTATTGTCTATCCAATCCTATACTATCCTCTATCGTATCCTATTCTCTGTCCTATCCAATCCTATATCGTATCCTCTATCCTATCCTATCCTCTATCCGATCATATTGTCTATCCAATCCTATACTATCCTCTATTGTATCCTATTCTCTATCCTATCCAATCCTATATCGTATCCTCTATCCTATCCTATCCTATCTTATCCTCTATCCTATCCTATCCTCTATCCTATCCTATCCTCTATCCGATACTATTGTCTATCCAATCCTATACTATCCTCTATCGTATCCTATTCTCTATCCTATCCAATCCTATATCGTATCCCCTATCCTATCCTATCCTGTATCCTATCCTATCCTCTATCCTATCCTATCCTCTATCCTATCCTATCCTCTATCCTATCATATCCTTTATCCTATCCTATTCTCTATCCTATCCTATCCTCTACCCTATCTTATCCTCTATCCTATCCTCTCCTCTATCCTATCCTATAATCTATCCTATATTATCCTCTATCCTATCCTATCCTCTATCCTATCCTATCCTCTACCCTATCCTATCCTCTACCCTATCCTATCCTATCCTCTATGCTATCCTATAATCTATCCTATCCTATCCTCTATCCTATCCTATCCTCTATCCTATCCTATCCTTTATCCTATCCTATCCTCTTTCCTATCCTATCTTCTATCGTATCCTATCCTCTATCCTATCCTCTATCCCGTCCTATTCTCTATCCTATCTAATACTCGATCCTATTCTATCATCTATAATATCGTATCCTCTATCCTATCGTATCCTCTATCCTATCCCATCCTCTATCCTATCCTATCCTCTACCCTATCCTATCCTCTATCCTATCCTATCCTCTATCTTGTCCTATCCTCTATCCTATCCTATCCTCTATCCCATCCTATTCTCTATCCAATCCTATCCTATTCCCTATCGTATCCTACGCTCTATCCTATCCAATCCTATATCGTATCCTCTATCCTATCCTATCCTCTATTCTATCATATCGTTTATCCTATCCTATCCTCTATCCTATCCTATCCTCTACCCTATCCTATCCTCTATCCTATCCTATAATCTATCCTATCCTATCATCTATACTATCCTATCCTCTATCCTATCCTATAATCTATCCTATCCTATCCTCTATCCTATCCAATAACCTATCCTATCCTCTATCCTATCCAATAACCTATCCTATCCTCAATCCAATCCTATACTCTATCCAATCCTATCCTCTATAATATCGTATCCCCTATCCTATAATATAATTTACCCTAACCTATTCTCTATCCTATCCTATCCTCTATCCTATCCTATCCTCTATCCTATCCTATCCTCTATCCTATCCTATCCTCTATCCTATCCACTCCTCTTTCCTATCCTATCCTCTATCCTATCCTATCCTGTATCCTATCCTATCCTATCCTCTATCCTATCCTATCCTTTATCCTATCCTATCCTCTATCCTATCCTATCCTCTATCCTATCCTATCCTCTATCCTATCCTATCCTCTATCCTATCCTATCCTATCCTATCCTATCCTCTATCCTATCCTATCCTCTATTCTATTATATCCTCTATCCTATCCTATCCTCTATCCTATCCTATCCTGTATCCTATCCTATCCTCGATCCTATCCTATCCTCTATCCTATCCTCTATCCTCTATCCTATCCTATCCTCTATCCTATCCTATCCTCTACCCTATCCTATCCTCTATCCTATCCTATCCTATCATCTATGCTATCCTATAATCTATCCTATCCTATCCTCTATCCTATCCTATCCTCTATCCTATCCTATTCCTCTATCCTATGCTATCCTCTATCCTATCATATCCACTATCCTATCCTATCCTATACCCTAGCCTATCTTCTATCTTATCATATCCTCTATCCCATCCTATCCTCCATCCTATCCTATCCTCTATCCAATACTATACTCTATCCTATCCTATTCCTCTATCTTATCCTATCCTCTATCCTATGCTATCCTATCCTCTATCCTATCCTATCCTCTATCCCATCCTATCCTCTATCTTATCGTATCCTCTACCCCATCCTATCCTCCATCCTATCCTATCCTCCATCAAATCCTATCCTTTATCCAATCCTATCCTCTATCGTATCCTATCCTTTATCCCATCCTATCCCCTATCCTATTCTATCCTCTATCGTATCCGATTATCTATCGTATCCTACCATCTATCCTATCCTATCCTCTATCCCATCCTATCCTCTATCCCATCCCATCCTCTATCCTACCCTATCCTCCACTTTATCCTATCCTCTATCCCATCCTATCCTCCATCCTAACCTATCCACTATCCTTTCCTATCCTCTATCTTATTCTACCCTCTATCCAAACCTATCCTCTATCCTATCCTATCCTCCATCCTATCCTAACCTCTATCCTATCCTATCCTCTATCGTATCCTATCCTATCCTCTATCCTATTCTATCCTTTATCGTATCCTATCCTCTATCCTCTCCAATCCTCTATCCTATCCTATCCTCTATCCAATCCTATCCTGTATCCTATCCGATCCTCTATCCTATCCCATCCTCTATCGTATCCTATCCTCTATCCTATCCTATTCCTCTATCCTATGCTATCCTATATCCCATCCTATCCTCCATTCTAACCTATCCACTATCCTATCCTATCCTCTATCCTATTCTACCCTCTATCCAAACCTATCCTCTATGATATCCTATCCTCTATCCAATCCTATCCTCTATCGTATCCTATCCTTTATCCTATCCTATCCTCTATTCTATCCTATCCTTTATCCTATCCTATCCTATATCCTATAAAATCCTCTATCCTATCCTATACATTATCCTATCCTATCCACTATCCTATCCTATCCTCTATCCTATCGTATCCTCTATCGTATCCCATCCTCTATCGTATCCTATCCTCTATCCTATCCAATCCTATATGCCATAATATCCTCTATCCTATCCCATCCTCTATCGTATCCTATCCTCTATCCTATCCCATCCTATATGCCATAATATCCTCTATCCTATCCCATCCTCTATCGTATCCTATCCTCTATCCTATCCTATTCCTCTGTCCCATCCTATCCTCCATCCTATCCTATCCTCTATCGTATCCTACCATCTATCCTATCCTCTATCATATCCTATCCTCTATCCTATCTTATCCTCTATCCTATCCTATCCTGTAGCCTATCGTATCCTCTATCATATCCTATCCTCTATCCTATCCTATCCTATCCTCTATCTCATCCTATCCTCTATCCTATCCTATCCTCCATCTTATCCTATCCTCTACCCCATCCTATCCTCCATCCTAACCTATCCACCATCCTATCCTATCCTCTATCCTATCCTATCCTCTATCCTATTCTGTCCGCTATAGTATCCTATCCTCTATCCAATCCTATCCTCTATCGTATCCTATCCTTTATCTCATCCTATCCTCTATCCTATCCTATCCTCTATCGTATCCTACCATCTATCCTATCCTCTATCATATCCTATCCTCTATCCTATCCTATCCTCTATCTTATCGTATCCTCAATCACATCCTATCCTACATCCTATCCTATCCTCCATCCTATCCTATCCTCTATCCAATATTATCCCCTATCGTATCCTATCCTTTATCCTATCCTATCCTCCATCCTATCCTATCCTCTATCCTATACCATCCCCTAGCCTATCCTATCGTCTATCCTATAATATCCTCTATCCTATCCAATCTTCTATCCTATCCTCTATCCTATCCTCTATCCTATCCTCTTTCCTATCCTATCCTCTATCTTATCGTATCCTCTATCCCATCCTATCCTACATCCTATCCTATCCTCCATCCTATCCTATCCTCTATCCAATCCTAAACTCTATCGTATCCTATCCTTTATCTTATCCTATCCTCTATCCTATCCTACCCTCTATCCTATCCTATCCTCTATCCTATCCTATCCTGTATCCTATCCTATCCTCTATCATATCCTATCCTCTATCCTATCCTATCCTATCCTCTATCTCATATTATCCATTACTCCATCCTATCCTCCATCCTATCCTATCCTCTATCCTATCTTATCCTCTGTCATATCCTATCCACTATCATATCCTATCCTCTATCCTATCCTCTTTCCTATCCTATCCTCTATCTTATCGTATCCTCTATCCCATCCTATCCTACATCCTATCCTATCCTCCATCCTATCCTATCCTCTATCCAATCCTATCCTCTATCGTATCCTATCCTTTATCTTATCCTATCCTCTATCCTATTCTATCCTCTATCGTATCCTATCCCCTATCGTATCCTACCATCTATCCTATCCTATCGTCCATCCCATCCTATCCTCTATCCTATCCTACCCTCTATCCTATCCTATCCTCTATCCTATCCTATCCTCTATCCTATCCTACCCTCTATCCTATCCTATCCTCTATCCTATCCTATCCTGTATCCTATCCTATCCTCTATCATATCCTATCCTCTATCCTATCCTATCCTATCCTCTATCTCATATTATCCATTACTTCATCCTATCCTCCATCCTATCCTATCCTCTATCCTATCTTATCCTCTGTCATATCCTATCCTCTATCATATCCTATCCTCTATCCTATCCTATCCTCTATCTTATCGTATCCTCTATCCCATCCTATCCTCCATCCTATCCTATCCTCTATCCTATCCTATCCTCTATCCTATCATATCCTCTATCTTATCCTATCCTCTATCGTATCCTATCCTTTATCTTATCCTATCCTCTATCCTATCCTATCCTCTATCTTATCGTATCCTCTATCCCATCCTATCCTCCATCCTATCCTATCCTCTATCGTATCCTACCATCTATCCTATCCTCTATCATATCCTATCCTCTATCTCATCCTATCATTTATCCTATACTATCCTCTATGCAATCCTATCCTGTATCCTATTCTAACCTCTATCCTATCCTATCCTCTATCCTATTCTATCCTCTATCGTATCCTTCCATCTATCCTATAATATCCTCTATCCCATCCTATCCTCCATCCTATCCTATCCTCCATCCTATACTATCCTCTATCCTATCCTATCCTCTACCGTATCCTACCATGTATCCTATCCTATCCTCTATCATATCCTATCCTCTGTCCTATCCTATCCTCTATCTTATCATATCCTCTATCCCATCCTATCCTCCATCCTATCCTATCCTCTATCGTATCCTACCATCTACCCTATCCTCTATCATATCCTATCCTCTATCCTATCCTATCCTCTATCCTATCCTACCCTCTGTCCTATCCTATCCTGTATCCTATCCTATCCTCTATCATATCCTGTCCTCTATCCTATCCTATCCTATCCTCTATCTCATCCTATCCATTATTCCATCCTATTCTCCATCCTATCCTATCCTCTGTCTCATCCTACCCTCTATCGAATCCTATCCTCTACCGTATCCTACCATGTATCCTATCCTATCCTCTATCATATCCTATCCTCTGTCCTATCCTATCCTCTATCTTATCGTATCCTCTATCCCATCCTATCCTACATCCTATCCTATCCTCCATCCTATCCTATCCTCTATCCAATCCTATCCTCTGTCCTATCCTATCCTCTATCTTACCATATCCTGTATCCCTTTTTTTTTTTTTTTTTTTTTTTTTTTTTTCGAGGAGGTAATCTCGTTACGGATACCCGAACCCCCCCGGGGGGGGTGGTCCGGGTTATGTGGGACTCCTCGGCTGGTTGGTGCAACGCCGAGTATACCCACTAACTCCTCCCCGTCCGTCCCTAGACTCCTGGGGGCACCCGTGCTCTGCGCGCGCATGTCAATCCGGTGTGCCCCCGCATCCTGTATCCCTTCCTATCCTCCATCCTATCCTATCCTCTATCGTATCCTACCATCTACCCTATCCTCTATCATATCCTATCCTCTATCCTATCCTATCCTCTATCCTATCCTACCCTCTATCCTATCCTATCTTCTATCCTATCCTATCCTGTATCCTATCCTATCCTCTATCATATCGTATCCTCTATCCTATCCTATCCTATTCTCTATCTCATCCTATACATTATTCCATCCTATCCTCCATCCTATCCTATCCTCTATCCTATCTTATCCTCTGTCCTATATTATCCTCTATCATATCCTATCCTCTATCCTATCCTATCCTCTATCTTATCGTATCCTCTATCCCATCCTATCCTCCATCCTATCCTATCCTCTATCCTATCCTATCCTCTTCCTATTCTATCCTGTATCATATCCTATCCTCTATCATATCCTATCCTCTATCCTATCCTATCCTCTACGTTATCCTATCCTCTATCCTATCCTATCCTCTATTCTATCCTATCGTCTATCCTATAATATCCTCTATCGTATCCATTCTTCTATCCTATCCTCTATCCGATCCTCTATCCTATCCTCTATCCTATCCTCTATCCTATCCTCTATCCTATCCTCTATCCTATCCTCTATCCTATCCTATCCTTTATCCTATCCTGTCCGCTATCGTATCCTATCCTCTGTCCTATTCTATCGTATATATTATAAAGTCCTATATCCTATCCTATACTCTATCCTATCCTATCCTCAATCCTATCCTATCCTCTATCCTATCGAATCCTCTATCGTATCCCATTCTCTATCGTATCCTATCCTCTATCCTGTCCCATCCTATCTGCCATAATATCCTCTATCTTATCCTATCCTCTGTCTCATCCTACCCTCTATCGAATCCTATCCTCTACCGTATCCTATCCTCTATCCTATCCCATCCTATATACCATAATATCCTCTATCCTATCCCATCCTCTATCGTATCCTATCCTCTATCCTATCCTATTCCTCTATCCAATCCTATCCTCCATCGTATCCTATCCTCTATCGTATCCTATCCTGTATCCAATCCTATCCTCTATCATATCATATCCTCAATCCTATCCTATGCTCTATCTTATCGTATCCTCTATCCCATTCTATCCTCCATCCTATCCTATCTTCCATCCTATCCTATCCACTATCGTATCCTATCCTCTATCCTATCCCATCCTATATGCCATAAAATCCTCTATCCTGTCCTATCCGCTATCCTATCCTATCCTCTATCTTATCGTATCCTCTATCCCATCCTATCCTACATCCGATCCTATCCTCTATCCCATCCTATCCTCTATCGTATCCTACCATCTATCCTATCCTATCCTCTATCTCATCCTATCATTTATCCTATACTATCCTCTATGGAATCCTATCCTGTATCCTATTCTAACCTCTATCCTATCCTATCCTCTATCCTATTCTATCCTCTATCGTATCCTTCCATCTATCCTATAATATCCTCTATCCCATCCTATCCTCCATCCTATCCTATCCTCCATCCTATCCTATCCACTATCCAATCCTATCGTCTATCGTATCCTATCCTTTATCCTATCCTATCCTTTATCCTATTCTATCCTCTATCGTATCCTTCCATCTATCCTATAATATCCTCTATCCCATCCTATCCTCCACCCTATCCTATCCTCTATCCTATACTATCCTCTATCCTATCCTATCCTCTACCGTATCCTACCATGTATCCTATCCTATCCTCTATCATATCCTATCCTCTGTCCTATCCTATCGTCTATCTTATCATATCCTCTATCCCATCCTATCCTCCATCCTATTCTATCCTCTATCGTATCCTACCATCTACCCTATCCTCTATCATATCCTATCCTCTATCCTATCCTATCCTCTATAATATCCTACCCCCTATCCTATCCTATCCTCTATCCTATCCTATCCTGTATCCTATCCTATCCTCTATCATATCCTATCCTCTATCCTATCCTATCCTATCCTCTATCTCATCCTATCCATTATTCCATCCTATTCTCCATCCTATCCTATCCTCTGTCTCATCCAACCCTCTATCGAATCCTATCCTCTACCGTATCCTACCATGTATCCTATCCTATCCTCTATCATATCCTATCCTCTGTCCTATCCTATCCTCTATCTTATCATATCTTCTATCCCATCCTATCCTCCATCCTATCTTATCCTCTATCGTATCCTACCATCTATCCTATCCTCTATCCTATCCAATCTTCTATCCTATCCTCTATCCTATCCTCTATCCTATCCTATCCTCTATCTTATCGTATCCTCTATCCCATCCTATCCTACATCCTATCCTATCCTCCATCCTATCCTATCCTCTATCCAATCCTATCCTCTGTCCTATCCTATCCTCTATCTTACCATATCCTCTATCCCATCCTATCCTCCATCCTATCCCATCCTCTATCGTATCCTACCATCTACCCTATCCTCTATCATATCCTATCCTCTATCCTATCGTATCCTCTATCCTATCCTACCCTCTATCCTATCCTATCCTCTATCCTATCCTATCCTGTATCCTATCCTATCCTCTATCCTATCCTATCCTCAATCCTATCCTATCCTCTACCCTATCCGAACATCTATCCTATCCTATCCTCTATCCTATCCTATCTTCTATTATATAATATCCTCTATCCTCTCCAATCCTCTATCCTATCCTATCCTCTATCCTATCCTATCCTATACTCAATCCTATCCTATCCAATCCCTTATCCCATCCTCTATCCTATCCGATCCTGCATCCTACCCAATCCCCTATCCTATCCTCTATCCTATCTTATCCTCTGTCATATCCTATCCTCTATCATATCCTATCCTCTATCCTATCCTATCCTCTATCTTATCGTATCCTCTATCCCATCCTATCCTCCATCCTATCCTATCCTCTATCCTATCCTATCCTCTATCCTATCATATCCTCTATCTTATCCTATCCTCTATCGTATCCTATCCTTTATCTTATCCTATCCTCTATCCTATCCTATCCTCTATCTTATCGTATCCTCTATCCCATCCTATCCTCCATCCTATCCTATCCTCTATCGTATCCTACCATCTATCCTATCCTCTATCATATCCTATCCTCTATCTCATCCTATCATTTATCCTATACTATCCTCTATGCAATCCTATCCTGTATCCTATCCTACCCTCTGTCCTATCCTATCCTGTATCCTATCCTATCCTCTATCATATCCTGTCCTCTATCCTATCCTATCCTAACCTCTATCCTATCCTATCCTCTATCCTATTCTATCCTCTATCGTATCCTTCCATCTATCCTATAATATCCTCTATCCCATCCTATCCTCCATCCTATCCTATCCTCCATCCTATACTATCCTCTATCCTATCCTATCCTCTACCGTATCCTACCATGTATCCTATCCTATCCTCTATCATATCCTATCCTCTGTCCTATCCTATCCTCTATCTTATCATATCCTCTATCCCATCCTATCCTCCATCCTATCCTATCCTCTATCGTATCCTACCATCTACCCTATCCTCTATCATATCCTATCCTCTATCCTATCCTATCCTCTATCCTATCCTACCCTCTGTCCTATCCTATCCTGTATCCTATCCTATCCTCTATCATATCCTGTCCTCTATCCTATCCTATCCTATCCTCTATCTCATCCTATCCATTATTCCATCCTATTCTCCATCCTATCCTATCCTCTGTCTCATCCTACCCTCTATCGAATCCTATCCTCTACCGTATCCTACCATGTATCCTATCCTCCATCCTATCCTATCCTCTATCCAATCCTATCCTCTGTCCTATCCTATCCTCTATCTTACCATATCCTGTATCCCTTTTTTTTTTTTTTTTTTTTTTTTTTTTTCGAGGAGGTAATCTCGTTACGGATACCCGAACCCCCCCGGGGGGGGTGGTCCGGGTTATGTGGGACTCCTCGGCTGGTTGGTGCAACGCCGAGTATACCCACTAACTCCTCCCCGTCCGTCCCTAGACTCCTGGGGGCACCCGTGCTCTGCGCGCGCATGTCAATCCGGTGTGCCCCCGCATCCTGTATCCCTTCCTATCCTCCATCCTATCCTATCCTCTATCGTATCCTACCATCTACCCTATCCTCTATCATATCCTATCCTCTATCCTATCCTATCCTCTATCCTATCCTACCCTCTATCCTATCCTATCTTCTATCCTATCCTATCCTGTATCCTATCCTATCCTCTATCATATCGTATCCTCTATCCTATCCTATCCTATTCTCTATCTCATCCTATACATTATTCCATCCTATCCTCCATCCTATCCTATCCTCTATCCTATCTTATCCTCTGTCCTATATTATCCTCTATCATATCCTATCCTCTATCCTATCCTATCCTCTATCTTATCGTATCCTCTATCCCATCCTATCCTCCATCCTATCCTATCCTCTATCCTATCCTATCCTCTTCCTATTCTATCCTGTATCATATCCTATCCTCTATCATATCCTATCCTCTATCCTATCCTATCCTCTACGTTATCCTATCCTCTATCCTATCCTATCCTCTATTCTATCCTATCGTCTATCCTATAATATCCTCTATCGTATCCATTCTTCTATCCTATCCTCTATCCGATCCTCTATCCTATCCTCTATCCTATCCTCTATCCTATCCTCTATCCTATCCTCTATCCTATCCTCTATCCTATCCTATCCTTTATCCTATCCTGTCCGCTATCGTATCCTATCCTCTGTCCTATTCTATCGTATATATTATAAAATCCTATATCCTATCCTATACTCTATCCTATCCTATCCTCAATCCTATCCTATCCTCTATCCTATCGAATCCTCTATCGTATCCCATTCTCTATCGTATCCTATCCTCTATCCTGTCCCATCCTATCTGCCATAATATCCTCTATCTTATCCTATCCTCTGTCTCATCCTACCCTCTATCGAATCCTATCCTCTACCGTATCCTATCCTCTATCCTATCCCATCCTATATACCATAATATCCTCTATCCTATCCCATCCTCTATCGTATCCTATCCTCTATCCTATCCTATTCCTCTATCCAATCCTATCCTCCATCGTATCCTATCCTCTATCGTATCCTATCCTGTATCCAATCCTATCCTCTATCATATCATATCCTCAATCCTATCCTATGCTCTATCTTATCGTATCCTCTATCCCATTCTATCCTCCATCCTATCCTATCTTCCATCCTATCCTATCCACTATCGTATCCTATCCTCTATCCTATCCCATCCTATATGCCATAAAATCCTCTATCTTGTCCTATCCGCTATCCTATCCTATCCTCTATCTTATCGTATCCTCTATCCCATCCTATCCTACATCCGATCCTATCCTCTATCCCATCCTATCCTCTATCGTATCCTACCATCTATCCTATCCTATCCTCTATCTCATCCTATCATTTATCCTATACTATCCTCTATGGAATCCTATCCTGTATCCTATTCTAACCTCTATCCTATCCTATCCTCTATCCTATTCTATCCTCTATCGTATCCTTCCATCTATCCTATAATATCCTCTATCCCATCCTATCCTCCATCCTATCCTATCCTCCATCCTATCCTATCCACTATCCAATCCTATCGTCTATCGTATCCTATCCTTTATCCTATCCTATCCTTTATCCTATTCTATCCTCTATCGTATCCTTCCATCTATCCTATAATATCCTCTATCCCATCCTATCCTCCACCCTATCCTATCCTCTATCCTATACTATCCTCTATCCTATCCTATCCTCTACCGTATCCTACCATGTATCCTATCCTATCCTCTATCATATCCTATCCTCTGTCCTATCCTATCGTCTATCTTATCATATCCTCTATCCCATCCTATCCTCCATCCTATTCTATCCTCTATCGTATCCTACCATCTACCCTATCCTCTATCATATCCTATCCTCTATCCTATCCTATCCTCTATAATATCCTACCCCCTATCCTATCCTATCCTCTATCCTATCCTATCCTGTATCCTATCCTATCCTCTATCATATCCTATCCTCTATCCTATCCTATCCTATCCTCTATCTCATCCTATCCATTATTCCATCCTATTCTCCATCCTATCCTATCCTCTGTCTCATCCAACCCTCTATCGAATCCTATCCTCTACCGTATCCTACCATGTATCCTATCCTATCCTCTATCATATCCTATCCTCTGTCCTATCCTATCCTCTATCTTATCATATCTTCTATCCCATCCTATCCTCCATCCTATCTTATCCTCTATCGTATCCTACCATCTATCCTATCCTCTATCCTATCCAATCTTCTATCCTATCCTCTATCCTATCCTCTATCCTATCCTATCCTCTATCTTATCGTATCCTCTATCCCATCCTATCCTACATCCTATCCTATCCTCCATCCTATCCTATCCTCTATCCAATCCTATCCTCTGTCCTATCCTATCCTCTATCTTACCATATCCTCTATCCCATCCTATCCTCCATCCTATCCCATCCTCTATCGTATCCTACCATCTACCCTATCCTCTATCATATCCTATCCTCTATCCTATCGTATCCTCTATCCTATCCTACCCTCTATCCTATCCTATCCTCTATCCTATCCTATCCTGTATCCTATCCTATCCTCTATCCTATCCTATCCTCAATCCTATCCTATCCTCTACCCTATCCGAACATCTATCCTATCCTATCCTCTATCCTATCCTATCTTCTATTATATAATATCCTCTATCCTCTCCAATCCTCTATCCTATCCTATCCTCTATCCTATCCTATCCTATACTCAATCCTATCCTATCCAATCCCTTATCCCATCCTCTATCCTATCCGATCCTGCATCCTACCCAATCCCCTATCCTATCCTCTATCCTATCTTATCCTCTGTCATATCCTATCCTCTATCATATCCTATCCTCTATCCTATCCTATCCTCTATCTTATCGTATCCTCTATCCCATCCTATCCTCCATTATATCCTATCCTCTATCCTATCCTATCCTCTATCCTATCATATCCTCTATCTTATCCTATCCTCTATCGTATCCTATCCTTTATCTTATCCTATCCTCTATCCTATCCTATCCTCTATCTTATCGTATCCTCTATCCCATCCTATCCTCCACCCTATCCTATCCTCTATCGTATCCTACCATCTATCCTATCCTCTATCATATCCTATCCTCTATCCTATCCTATCCTCTATCTTATCGTATCCTCTATCCCATCCTATCCTACATCCGATCCTATCCTCTATCCCATCCTATCCTCTATCGTATCCTACCATCTATCCTATCCTATCCTCTATCTCATCCTATCATTTATTCTATACTATCCTCTATGGAATCCTATCCTGTATCCTATTCTAACCTCTATCCTATCCTATCCTCTATCCTATTCTATCCTCTATCGTATCCTTCCATCTATCCTATAATATCCTCTATCCCATCCTATCCTCCATCCTATCCTATCCTCCATCCTATCCTATCCACTATCCAATCCTATCGTCTATCGTATCCTATCCTTTATCCTATCCTATCCTTTATCCTATTCTATCCTCTATCGAATCCTTCCATCTATCCTATAATATCCTCTATCCCATCCTATCCTCCACCCTATCCTATCCTCTATCCTATACTATCCTCTATCCTATCCTATCCTCTACCGTATCCTACCATGTATCCTATCCTATCCTCTATCATATCCTATCCTCTGTCCTATCCTATCGTCTATCTTATCATATACTCTATCCCATCCTATCCTCCATCCTATTCTATCCTCTATCGTATCCTACCATCTACCCTATCCTCTATCATATCCTATCCTCTATCCTATCCTATCCTCTATCCTATCCTACCCCCTATCCTATCCTATCCTCTATCCTATCCTATCCTGTATCCTATCCTATCCTCTATCATATCCTATCCTCTATCCTATCCTATCCTATCCTCTATCTCATCCTATCCATTATTCCATCCTATTCTCCATCCTATCCTATCCTCTGTCTCATCCAACCCTCTATCGAATCCTATCCTCTAACGTATCCTACCATGTATCCTATCCTATCCTCTATCATATCCTATCCTCTGTCCTATCCTATCCTCTATCTTATCATATCTTCTATCCCATCCTATCCTCCATCCTATCTTATCCTCTATCGTATCCTACCATCTATCCTATCCTCTATCCTATCCAATCTTCTATCCTATCCTCTATCCTATCCTCTATCCTATCCTATCCTCTATCTTATCGTATCCTCTATCCCATCCTATCCTACATCCTATCCTATCCTCCATCCTATCCTATCCTCTATCCAATCCTATCCTCTGTCCTATCCTATCCTCTATCTTACCATATCCTCTATCCCATCCTATCCTCCATCCTATCCTATCATCTATCGTATCCTACCATCTACCCTATCCTCTATCATATCCTATCCTCTATCCTATCGTATCCTCTATCCTATCCTACCCTCTATCCTATCCTATCCTCTATCCTATCCTATCCTGTATCCTATCCTATCCTCTATCCTATCCTATCCTCAATCCTATCCTATCCTCTACCCTATCCGAACCTCTATCCTATCCGATCCTCTATCCTATCCTATCCCCTATCCTATCGTATCCTCTATCGTATCCCATCCTCTATCGTATCCTATCCTGTATCCAATCCTATCCTCTATCATATCATATCCTCAATCCTGTCCTATCCTCTATTTTATCGTATCCTCTATCCCATCCTATCCTCCATCGTATCCTATCCTCCATCCTATCCTATCCACTATCCTATCCTCTCCACTATCCTATCCTATCCTCTATCCTATCGTATCCTCTATCGTATCCCATCCTCTATCGTGTCCTATCCCAGATATTATCCCATCCTATATGCCATAATATCCTCTATCCTATCCCATTCTCTATCGTATCCTATCCTCTATCCTATCCTATTCCTCTATCCTATGCTACCCTCTATCCTATCATATCCTCTATCCTATCCTATCCTCTATCCTATCCTGTCCTCTATCCTATCCTATCCTCTATCCTATCCTATCTTCTATTATATAATATCCTCTATCGTCTCCAATCCTCTATCCTATCCTATCCTCTATCCTATCCTATCCTATACTCAATCCTATCCTATCCAATCCCTTATCCCATCCTCTATCCTATCCGATCCTGAATCCTATCCTATCCTCTACCCTATCCTATCCTCTATCCTACACCATCTTCTATCCTATCCTATCGTCTATCCTATAATATCCTCTATCCTATCCAATCTTCTATCCTATCCTATCATCAATCCTATCCTATCCCCTATCCTATCCTATTCCTCTATCCTATCCTATCCTCTATCCTATCCCATCCTCTATCGTATCCTATCCTCTATCCTATCCTATTCCTCTATCCTATGCTACCCTCTATCCTATCATATCCTCTATCCTATCCTATCCTCCATCCTATCCTGTCCCCCGTCCTATCCTATCCTCTATCCTATCCTATCTTCTATTATATAATATCCTCTATCCTCTCCAATCCTCTATCCTATCCTATCCTCTATCCTATCCTATCCTCTATCCTATCCTATCCTATACTCAATCCTATCCGATCCTCTATCCTATCCAATCCCCTATCCTATCCTCTATCCTATCCTATCCTGTATACTACTCAATCCCCTAAGCTATCCTCTACCCTATCCTATCCTCAATCCTACCCTATCCTCTACCATATCCTATCCTCTATCCTATCCTATCCTCTATCCAATCCTATCCTCTATCGTATCCTACCATCTATCCTATCCTATCATCTATCATATCGTAACCTCTATCCAATCCTATCCTCTATCTTATCGTATCCTCTATCCCATCCTATCCTCCATCCTATCTTATCCTCTATCGTATCCTACCATCTATCCTATCCTATCATCTATCATATCGTATCCTCTATCCAATCCTATCCTCTATCGTATCGTATTCTCTATCCCATCCTATCCTCCATCCCATCTTATCCTCCAACCTATACTATCCTCTATCCTATCCTCTATCCTATCCTCTATCCTATCCTATCCTCTATCCTATCCTGTCCGCTATCGTATCCTATCCTCTATCCTATCCTATCCTATCCTCTATCTCATCCTATCCATTATTCCATCCTATCCTCCATCCTACTCTTTCCTCTATCCTATCTTATCCTCTGTCATATCGTATCCTCTATCCCATCCTATCCTCCATCCTATCCTATCCTCTATCCTATCCTATCCTCTATCTTATCATATCCTCCATCTTATACCATCCTCTGTTCCATCCTATCCTCCATCCTATCCTATCCTCTATCCTATACAATCCTCTATCCTATCCTCTCCTCTACCGTATCCTACTATCTATCCTATCCTATCCTCTATAATATCCTATCCTCTGTCCTATCCTATCCTCTATCTTATCCTATCCTCTATCCCATCCTATCCTCCATCCTATCCTATCCTCTATCGTATCCTACCATCTATCGTATCCAATCCTCTATCATATCGTATCCTCTATCCTATCCTATCCTCTATCTTATCATATCCTCTATCCGATTCTATCCTCCATCCTATACTATCCTCTATCGTAACCTATCCTCTATCCTATCCTATTCCTCTATCCTATGCTATCCTCTATCCTTTCCAATCCTCTGTCTCATGCAATCCTCTATGCAATCCTATCCTGTATCCTATACTACCCTCTATCCAATCCTATCCCCTATCCTTTCCTATCCTCTATCATATCCTATCCTCTATCCTATCCTATCCTCTATCTTATCATAACAACTATCCCATCCTATCCTCCAACATATCCTATCCTCTATCCTATCCTATCCTATATCCAAGTCTATCCTCTATCCTAGCCTGACCTCTATCCTATCCTATACTATATCCTATACTATCCTCTATCCTATCCTCTATCCTATCCAATCCCCTATCCTACCCTCTATCCTATCCTATCCTTTATCCTAGCCAAGCCGCTATCCTATCCTTATCCTATCCTATCCTCAATCCTATCCTATCCTCTACCCTATCCTATACTCTATCCTATCCTATCCTCTATCCTATACCATCCTCTATCCTATCCTATCGTCTATCCTATCGTATCCTCTATCCTATCCCATCCTCTATCCTATCCTATCCTCAACCCTATCCTATACTCTATCCTATACTATCCGGTATCCTATCCTATCCTCTATTACATAATATCCACTATCCTATCCAATCCTCTATCCTATCCTCTATACTATCCTATCCTCAATCCTATCCTATTCCCTATCCTATCCTATCCTCTATCCTATCCTATCCTCTATCCTATCCTCTATCCTATCCTATCCTGTATCCTATCGTATCCTCTATCCTATCCCATCCTCTATCCTATCCTATCGTCTATCCTATAATATCCTCTATCCTATCCTATCCTCTATCCTATAATATCCTGTATTCTATCCAATCCTCTATCCTATCCTATCCTCTATCCTATCCTATCCTCTATCCTATCCTACCCTCTGTTCTATCCTATCCTCCATCCTATCCTATCCTCTGTCCTATCCCATCCTCTATCGTAACCTATCCTCTATCCTATCCTATTCCTCTATCCTATGCTATCCTCTATCCTATCCAATCCTCTGTCTCATGCAATTCTCTATGCAATCCTATCCTGTATCCTATACTACCCTCTATCCAATCCTATCCCCTATCCTTTCCTATCCTCTATCATATCCTATCCTCTATCCTATCCTATCCTCTATCTTATCCTATCCTCTATACCATCCTATCGACCATCCTATCTTATCCTCTATCCTATCCTATCTTCTATCTTATCATATCCTCTATCCCATCCTATCCTCCAACCTATCCTATCCTCTATCCTATCCTATCCTCTATCCTATCCTACCCCCTATCCTATCCTATCCTCTATCCTATCCTATCCTGTATCCTATCCTATCCTCTATCATATCCTATCCTCTATCCTATCCTATCCTATCCTCTATCTCATCCTATCCATTATTCCATCCTATTCTCCATCCTATCCTATCCTCTGTCTCATCCAACCCTCTATCGAATCCTATCCTCTAACGTATCCTACCATGTATCCTATCCTATCCTCTATCATATCCTATCCTCTGTCCTATCCTATCCTCTATCTTATCATATCTTCTATCCCATCCTATCCTCCATCCTATCTTATCCTCTATCGTATCCTACCATCTATCCTATCCTCTATCCTATCCAATCTTCTATCCTATCCTCTATCCTATCCTCTATCCTATCCTATCCTCTATCTTATCGTATCCTCTATCCCATCCTATCCTACATCCTATCCTATCCTCCATCCTATCCTATCCTCTATCCAATCCTATCCTCTGTCCTATCCTATCCTCTATCTTACCATATCCTCTATCCCATCCTATCCTCCATCCTATCCTATCATCTATCGTATCCTACCATCTACCCTATCCTCTATCATATCCTATCCTCTATCCTATCGTATCCTCTATCCTATCCTACCCTCTATCCTATCCTATCCTCTATCCTATCCTATCCTGTATCCTATCCTATCCTCTATCCTATCCTATCCTCAATCCTATCCTATCCTCTACCCTATCCGAACCTCTATCCTATCCGATCCTCTATCCTATCCTATCCCCTATCCTATCGTATCCTCTATCGTATCCCATCCTCTATCGTATCCTATCCTGTATCCAATCCTATCCTCTATCATATCATATCCTCAATCCTGTCCTATCCTCTATTTTATCGTATCCTCTATCCCATCCTATCCTCCATCGTATCCTATCCTCCATCCTATCCTATCCACTATCCTATCCTCTCCACTATCCTATCCTATCCTCTATCCTATCGTATCCTCTATCGTATCCCATCCTCTATCGTGTCCTATCCCAGATATTATCCCATCCTATATGCCATAATATCCTCTATCCTATCCCATTCTCTATCGTATCCTATCCTCTATCCTATCCTATTCCTCTATCCTATGCTACCCTCTATCCTATCATATCCTCTATCCTATCCTATCCTCTATCCTATCCTGTCCTCTATCCTATCCTATCCTCTATCCTATCCTATCTTCTATTATATAATATCCTCTATCGTCTCCAATCCTCTATCCTATCCTATCCTCTATCCTATCCTATCCTATACTCAATCCTATCCTATCCAATCCCTTATCCCATCCTCTATCCTATCCGATCCTGAATCCTATCCTATCCTCTACCCTATCCTATCCTCTATCCTACACCATCTTCTATCCTATCCTATCGTCTATCCTATAATATCCTCTATCCTATCCAATCTTCTATCCTATCCTATCATCAATCCTATCCTATCCCCTATCCTATCCTATTCCTCTATCCTATCCTATCCTCTATCCTATCCCATCCTCTATCGTATCCTATCCTCTATCCTATCCTATTCCTCTATCCTATGCTACCCTCTATCCTATCATATCCTCTATCCTATCCTATCCTCCATCCTATCCTGTCCCCCGTCCTATCCTATCCTCTATCCTATCCTATCTTCTATTATATAATATCCTCTATCCTCTCCAATCCTCTATCCTATCCTATCCTCTATCCTATCCTATCCTCTATCCTATCCTATCCTATACTCAATCCTATCCGATCCTCTATCCTATCCAATCCCCTATCCTATCCTCTATCCTATCCTATCCTGTATACTACTCAATCCCCTAAGCTATCCTCTACCCTATCCTATCCTCAATCCTACCCTATCCTCTACCATATCCTATCCTCTATCCTATCCTATCCTCTATCCAATCCTATCCTCTATCGTATCCTACCATCTATCCTATCCTATCATCTATCATATCGTAACCTCTATCCAATCCTATCCTCTATCTTATCGTATCCTCTATCCCATCCTATCCTCCATCCTATCTTATCCTCTATCGTATCCTACCATCTATCCTATCCTATCATCTATCATATCGTATCCTCTATCCAATCCTATCCTCTATCGTATCGTATTCTCTATCCCATCCTATCCTCCATCCCATCTTATCCTCCAACCTATACTATCCTCTATCCTATCCTCTATCCTATCCTCTATCCTATCCTATCCTCTATCCTATCCTGTCCGCTATCGTATCCTATCCTCTATCCTATCCTATCCTATCCTCTATCTCATCCTATCCATTATTCCATCCTATCCTCCATCCTACTCTTTCCTCTATCCTATCTTATCCTCTGTCATATCGTATCCTCTATCCCATCCTATCCTCCATCCTATCCTATCCTCTATCCTATCCTATCCTCTATCTTATCATATCCTCCATCTTATACCATCCTCTGTTCCATCCTATCCTCCATCCTATCCTATCCTCTATCCTATACAATCCTCTATCCTATCCTCTCCTCTACCGTATCCTACTATCTATCCTATCCTATCCTCTATAATATCCTATCCTCTGTCCTATCCTATCCTCTATCTTATCCTATCCTCTATCCCATCCTATCCTCCATCCTATCCTATCCTCTATCGTATCCTACCATCTATCGTATCCAATCCTCTATCATATCGTATCCTCTATCCTATCCTATCCTCTATCTTATCATATCCTCTATCCGATTCTATCCTCCATCCTATACTATCCTCTATCGTAACCTATCCTCTATCCTATCCTATTCCTCTATCCTATGCTATCCTCTATCCTTTCCAATCCTCTGTCTCATGCAATCCTCTATGCAATCCTATCCTGTATCCTATACTACCCTCTATCCAATCCTATCCCCTATCCTTTCCTATCCTCTATCATATCCTATCCTCTATCCTATCCTATCCTCTATCTTATCATAACAACTATCCCATCCTATCCTCCAACATATCCTATCCTCTATCCTATCCTATCCTATATCCAAGTCTATCCTCTATCCTAGCCTGACCTCTATCCTATCCTATACTATATCCTATACTATCCTCTATCCTATCCTCTATCCTATCCAATCCCCTATCCTACCCTCTATCCTATCCTATCCTTTATCCTAGCCAAGCCGCTATCCTATCCTTATCCTATCCTATCCTCAATCCTATCCTATCCTCTACCCTATCCTATACTCTATCCTATCCTATCCTCTATCCTATACCATCCTCTATCCTATCCTATCGTCTATCCTATCGTATCCTCTATCCTATCCCATCCTCTATCCTATCCTATCCTCAACCCTATCCTATACTCTATCCTATACTATCCGGTATCCTATCCTATCCTCTATTACATAATATCCACTATCCTATCCAATCCTCTATCCTATCCTCTATACTATCCTATCCTCAATCCTATCCTATTCCCTATCCTATCCTATCCTCTATCCTATCCTATCCTCTATCCTATCCTCTATCCTATCCTATCCTGTATCCTATCGTATCCTCTATCCTATCCCATCCTCTATCCTATCCTATCGTCTATCCTATAATATCCTCTATCCTATCCTATCCTCTATCCTATAATATCCTGTATTCTATCCAATCCTCTATCCTATCCTATCCTCTATCCTATCCTATCCTCTATCCTATCCTACCCTCTGTTCTATCCTATCCTCCATCCTATCCTATCCTCTGTCCTATCCCATCCTCTATCGTAACCTATCCTCTATCCTATCCTATTCCTCTATCCTATGCTATCCTCTATCCTATCCAATCCTCTGTCTCATGCAATTCTCTATGCAATCCTATCCTGTATCCTATACTACCCTCTATCCAATCCTATCCCCTATCCTTTCCTATCCTCTATCATATCCTATCCTCTATCCTATCCTATCCTCTATCTTATCCTATCCTCTATACCATCCTATCGACCATCCTATCTTATCCTCTATCCTATCCTATCTTCTATCTTATCATATCCTCTATCCCATCCTATCCTCCAACCTATCCTATCCTCTATCCTATCCTATCCTATATCCAATTCTATCCTCTATCCTATCCTGACCTCTATCCTATCCTATACTATATCCTATACTATCCTCTATCCTATCCTCTATCCTATCCAATCCCCTATCCTACCCTCTATCCTATCCTATCCTTTATCCTAGCCAAGCCGCTATCCTATCCTTATCCTATCCTATCCTCAATCCTATCCTATCCTCTACCCTATCCTATACTCTATCCTATCCTATCCTCTATCCTATACCATCCTCTATCCTATCCTATCGTCTATCCTATCGTATCGTCTATCCTATCCCATCCTCTATCCTATCCTATCCTCTACCCTATCCTATACTCTATCCTATACTATCCGGTATCCTATCCTATCCCCTATTACATAATATCCACTATCCTATCCAATCCTCTATCCTATCCTCAATCCTATCCTATTCCCTATCCTATCCTATCCTCTATCCTATCCTATCCTCTATCCTATCCAATAATCTATCCTATCCTATCGTTTATCCTATCCTATCCTCTAACCTATCCTATCCTCTATCCTATCCTATCCTGTATCCTATCGTATCCTCTATCCTATCCCATCCTCTATCCTATCCTATCGTCTATCCTATAATATCCTCTATCCTATAATATCCTGTATTCTATCCAATCCTCTATCCTATCCTATCCTCTATCCTATCCTATCCTCTATCCTATCCTACCCTCTGTTCTATCCTATCCTCCATCCTATCCTATCCTCTGTCCTATCCCATCCTCTATCGTAACCTATCCTCTATCCTATCCTATCCTCAATCCTATCCTATCCTCTATCCTATCGAATCCTCTATCGTATCCCATTCTCTATCGTATCCTATCCTCTATCCTGTCCCATCCTATCTGCCATAATATCCTCTATCTTATCCTATCCTCTGTCTCATCCTACCCTCTATCGAATCCTATCCTCTACCGTATCCTATCCTCTATCCTATCCCATCCTATATACCATAATATCCTCTATCCTATCCCATCCTCTATCGTATCCTATCCTCTATCCTATCCTATTCCTCTATCCAATCCTATCCTCCATCGTATCCTATCCTCTATCGTATCCTATCCTGTATCCAATCCTATCCTCTATCATATCATATCCTCAAACCTATCCTATGCTCTATCTTATCGTATCCTCTATCCCATTCTATCCTCCATCCTATCCTATCTTCCATCCTATCCTATCCGCTATCCTATCCTGTCCTCTATCGTATCCTACCCTCTAACCTATCCTATCCTATATTCTATAAAATCCTCTATCCTATCCTATACTTTATCCTATTCTATCCTCTGTCTTATCCTATCCTCTATCCTATCCTATCCTCTATCCTATCCCGTCCTCTATCCTATCCAATCCTCTATCCTATCCTGAATCCTATCCTATCCTCTATCCTATAATATCCTCTATCCAATCCTATCCTCTATCCTATCCTATCCTCAATCCTATCCTATCCTCTACCCTATCCGAACCTCTATCCTATCCTATCCTCTATCCTATCCTATCCCCTATCCTATCGTATCCTCTATCGTATCCCATCCTCTATCGTATCCTATCCTGTATCCAATCCTATCCTCTATCATACCATATCCTCAATCCTGTCCTATCCTCTATTTTATCGTATCCTCTATCCTATCCTATCCTCCATCCTATCCTATCCTCCATCCTATCCTATCCACTGTCCTATCCTATCCACTATCCTATCCTATCCTCTATCCTATCGTATCCTCTATCGTATCCCATCCTCTATCGTGTCCTATCCCAGATATTATCCCATCCTATATGCCATAATATCCTCTATCATATCCCATCCTCTATCGTATCCTATCCTCTATCCTATCCTATTCCTCTATCCTATCCTATCCTCTATCCTATCCCATCCTCTATCCTATCCTATCCTCTATCCTATCCTATTCCTCTATCCTATGCTACCCTCTATCCTATCATATCCTCTATCCTATCCTATCCTCTATCCTATCCTGTCCTCTATCCTATCCTATCCTCTATCCTATCCTATCTTCTATTATATAATATCCTCTATCCTATCCAATCCTCTATCCTATCCTATCCTCTATCCTATCCTATCCTATACTCAATCCTATCCTATCCAATCCCTTATCATCTAATAATAATACACCATCTTCTATCCTATCCTATCGTCTATCCTATAATATCCTCTATCCTATCCAATCTTCTATCCTATCCTATCGTCTATCCTATAATATCCTCTATCCTATCCAATCTTCTATCCTATCCTATCATCAATCCTATCCTATCCCCTATCCTATCCTATTCCTCTATCCTATCCTATCCTCTATCCTATCCCATCGTCTATCGTATCCTATCCTCTATCCTATCCTATTCCTCTATCCTATGCTACCCTCTATCCTATCATATCCTCTATCCTATCCTATCCTCCAGCCTATCCTGTCCCCCTTCCTATCCTATCCTCTATCCTATCCTATCTTCTATTATATAATATCCTCTATCCTCACCAATCCTCTTTCCTATCCTATCCTCTATCCTATCCTATCCGATACTCAATCCTATCCGATTCTCTATCCTATCCAATCCCCTATCCTATCCTCTATCCTATCCTATCCTGTATACTACTCAATCCCCTAAGCTATCCTCTACCCTATCCTATCCTCAATCCTACCCTATCCTCTACCATATCCTATCCTCTATCCTATCCTATCCTCTATCCAATCCTATCCTCTATCGCATCCTATCCTCTATCCTATCCTATTCCTCTATCCTATCCTATCCTCTATCCTATCCCATCCTCTATCGTATCCTATCCTCTATCCTATCTTATTCCTCTATCCTATGCTACCCTCTATCCTATCATATCCTCTATCCTATCCTATCCTCTATCCTATCCTGTCCTCTATCCTATCCTATCCTCTATCCTATCCTATCTTCTATTATATAATATCCTCTATCCTATCCAATCCTCTATCCTATCCTATCCTCTATCCTATCCTATCCTATACTCAATCCTATCCTATCCAATCCCTTATCATCTAATAATAATACACCATCTTCTATCCTATCCTATCGTCTATCCTATAATATCCTCTATCCTATCCAATCTTCTATCCTATCCTATCGTCTATCCTATAATATCCTCTATCCTATCCAATCTTCTATCCTATCCTATCATCAATCCTATCCTATCCCCTATCCTATCCTATTCCTCTATCCTATCCTATCCTCTATCCTATCCCATCGTCTATCGTATCCTATCCTCTACCCTATCCTATCCTCAATCCTACCCTATCCTCTACCATATCCTATCCTCTATCCTATCCTATCCTCTATCCAATCCTATCCTCTATCGCATCCTATCCTCTATCCTATCCTATTCCTCTATCCTATCCTATCCTCTATCCTATCCCATCCTCTATCGTATCCTATCCTCTATCCTATCTTATTCCTCTATCCTATGCTACCCTCTATCCTATCATATCCTCTATCCTATCCTATCCTCTATCCTATCCTGTCCTCTATCCTATCCAATCCTCTATCCTATCCTATACTTTATCCTATTCTATCCTCTGTCTTATCCTATCCTCTATCCTATCCTATCCTCTATCCTATCCTATCCTGTATCCTATCCTATCCTCTATCATATCCTATCCTCTATCCTATCCTATCCTATCCTCTATCTCATCCTATCCATTATTCCATCCTATCCTCCATCCTATCCTATCCTCTATCCTATCTTATCCTCTGTCATATGCTATCCTCTATCATATCCTATCCTCTATCCTATCCTATCCTCTATCTTATCATATCCTCTATCCCATCCTATCCTCCATCCTATCCTATCCTCTATCCTATCCTATCCTCTATCCTATCATATCCTCTATCTTATCCTATCCTCTATCGTATCCTATCCTTTATCTTATCCTATCCTCTATGATATCCTATCCTCTATCCTATCCTATCCTCTATCTTATCGTATCCTCTATCCCATCCTATCCTACATCCTATCCTATCCTCTATCCAATCCTATCCTCTATCGTATCCTACCATCTATCCTATCCTATCCTCTATCTCATCCTATCATTTATCCTATACTATCCTCTATGCAATCCTATCCTGTATCCTATTCTAACCTCTATCCTATCCTATCCTCTATCCTATTCTATCCTCTATCGTATCCTTCCATCTATCCTATAATATCCTCTATCCCATCCTATCCTCCATCCTATCCTATCCTCCATCCTATCCTATCCACTATCCAATCCTATCGTCTATCGTATCCTATCCTTTATCCTATCCTATCCTTTATCCTATTCTATCCTCTATCGTATCCTTCCATCTATCCTATAATATCCTCTATCCCATCCTATCCTCCATCCTATCCTATCCTCTATCCTATACTATCCTCTATCCTATCCTATCCTCTACCGTATCCTACCATGTATCCTATCCTATCCTCTATCATATCCTATCCTCTGTCCTATCCTATCCTCTATCTTATCCTATCCTCTGTCTCATCCTACCCTCTATCGAATCCTATCCTCTACCGTATCCTATCCTCTATCCTATCCCATCCTATATACCATAATATCCTCTATCCTATCCCATCCTCTATCGTATCCTATCCTCTATCCTATCCTATTCCTCTATCCAATCCTATCCTCCATCGTATCCTATCCTCTATCGTATCCTATCCTATCATCAATCCTATCCTATCCCCTATCCTATCCTATTCCTCTATCCTATCCTATCCTCTATCCTATCCCATCGTCTATCGTATCCTATCCTCTACCCTATCCTATCCTCAATCCTACCCTATCCTCTACCATATCCTATCCTCTATCCTATCCTATCCTCTATCCAATCCTATCCTCTATCGCATCCTATCCTCTATCCTATCCTATTCCTCTATCCTATCCTATCCTCTATCCTATCCCATCCTCTATCGTATCCTATCCTCTATCCTATCTTATTCCTCTATCCTATGCTACCCTCTATCCTATCATATCCTCTATCCTATCCTATCCTCTATCCTATCCTGTCCTCTATCCTATCCAATCCTCTATCCTATCCTATACTTTATCCTATTCTATCCTCTGTCTTATCCTATCCTCTATCCTATCCTATCCTCTATCCTATCCTATCCTGTATCCTATCCTATCCTCTATCATATCCTATCCTCTATCCTATCCTATCCTATCCTCTATCTCATCCTATCCATTATTCCATCCTATCCTCCATCCTATCCTATCCTCTATCCTATCTTATCCTCTGTCATATGCTATCCTCTATCATATCCTATCCTCTATCCTATCCTATCCTCTATCTTATCATATCCTCTATCCCATCCTATCCTCCATCCTATCCTATCCTCTATCCTATCCTATCCTCTATCCTATCATATCCTCTATCTTATCCTATCCTCTATCGTATCCTATCCTTTATCTTATCCTATCCTCTATGATATCCTATCCTCTATCCTATCCTATCCTCTATCTTATCGTATCCTCTATCCCATCCTATCCTACATCCTATCCTATCCTCTATCCAATCCTATCCTCTATCGTATCCTACCATCTATCCTATCCTATCCTCTATCTCATCCTATCATTTATCCTATACTATCCTCTATGCAATCCTATCCTGTATCCTATTCTAACCTCTATCCTATCCTATCCTCTATCCTATTCTATCCTCTATCGTATCCTTCCATCTATCCTATAATATCCTCTATCCCATCCTATCCTCCATCCTATCCTATCCTCCATCCTATCCTATCCACTATCCAATCCTATCGTCTATCGTATCCTATCCTTTATCCTATCCTATCCTTTATCCTATTCTATCCTCTATCGTATCCTTCCATCTATCCTATAATATCCTCTATCCCATCCTATCCTCCATCCTATCCTATCCTCTATCCTATACTATCCTCTATCCTATCCTATCCTCTACCGTATCCTACCATGTATCCTATCCTATCCTCTATCATATCCTATCCTCTGTCCTATCCTATCCTCTATCTTATCCTATCCTCTGTCTCATCCTACCCTCTATCGAATCCTATCCTCTACCGTATCCTATCCTCTATCCTATCCCATCCTATATACCATAATATCCTCTATCCTATCCCATCCTCTATCGTATCCTATCCTCTATCCTATCCTATTCCTCTATCCAATCCTATCCTCCATCGTATCCTATCCTCTATCGTATCCTATCCTGTATCCAATCCTATCCTCTATCATATCATATCCTCAATCCTATTCTATGCTCTATCTTATCGTATCCTCTATCCCATTCTATCCTCCATCCTATCCTATCTTCCATCCTATCCCATCCACTATCCTATCCTATCCACTATCCTATCCTATCCTCTATCGTATCCTATCCTCTATCCTATCCCATCCTATATGCCATAAAATCCTCTATCCTGTCCTATCCGCTATCCTATCCTGTCCTCTATCGTATCCTACCCTCTAACCTATCCTATCCTATATTCTATAAAATCCTCTATCCTATCCTATACTTTATCCTATTCTATCCTCTGTCTTATCCTATCCTCTATCCTATCCTATCCTCTATCCTATCCTGTCCTCTATCCTATCCAATCCTCTATCCTATCCTGAATCCTATCCTATCCTCTATCCTATAATATCCTCTATCCAATCCTATCCTCTATCCTATCCTATCCTCAATCCTATCCTATCCTCTACCCTATCCGAACCTCTATCCTATCCTATCCTCTATCCTATCCTATCCCCTATCCTATCGTATCCTCTATCGTATCCCATCCTCTATCGTATCCTATCCTGTATCCAATCCTATCCTCTATCATACCATATCCTCAATCCTGTCCTATACTCTATTTTATCGTATCCTCTATCCCATCCTATCCTCCATCCTATCCTATCCTCCATCCTATCCTATCCACTATCCAATCCTATCGTCTATCGTATCCTATCCTTTATCCTATCCTATCCTTTATCCTATTCTATCCTCTATCGTATCCTTCCATCTATCCTATAATATCCTCTATCCCATCCTATCCTCCATCCTATCCTATCCTCTATCCTATACTATCCTCTATCCTATCCTATCCTCTACCGTATCCTACCATGTATCCTATCCTATCCTCTATCATATCCTATCCTCTGTCCTATCCTATCCTCTATCTTATCATATCCTCTATCCCATCCTATCCTCCATCCTATCCTATCCTCTATCGTATCCTACCATCTACCCTATCCTCTATCATATCCTATCCTCTCTCCTATCCTATCCTATCTTCTATTATATAATATCCTCTATCCTCACCAATCCTCTTTCCTATCCTATCCTCTATCCTATCCTATCCGATACTCAATCCTATCCGATTCTCTATCCTATCCAATCCCCTATCCTATCCTCTATCCTATCCTATCCTGTATACTACTCAATCCCCTAAGCTATCCTCTACCCTATCCTATCCTCAATCCTACCCTATCCTCTACCATATCCTATCCTCTATCCTATCCTATCCTCTATCCAATCCTATCCTCTATCGCATCCTATCCTCTATCCTATCCTATTCCTCTATCCTATCCTATCCTCTATCCTATCCCATCCTCTATCGTATCCTATCCTCTATCCTATCTTATTCCTCTATCCTATGCTACCCTCTATCCTATCATATCCTCTATCCTATCCTATCCTCTATCCTATCCTGTCCTCTATCCTATCCTATCCTCTATCCTATCCTATCTTCTATTATATAATATCCTCTATCCTATCCAATCCTCTATCCTATCCTATCCTCTATCCTATCCTATCCTATACTCAATCCTATCCTATCCAATCCCTTATCATCTAATAATAATACACCATCTTCTATCCTATCCTATCGTCTATCCTATAATATCCTCTATCCTATCCAATCTTCTATCCTATCCTATCGTCTATCCTATAATATCCTCTATCCTATCCAATCTTCTATCCTATCCTATCATCAATCCTATCCTATCCCCTATCCTATCCTATTCCTCTATCCTATCCTATCCTCTATCCTATCCCATCGTCTATCGTATCCTATCCTCTACCCTATCCTATCCTCAATCCTACCCTATCCTCTACCATATCCTATCCTCTATCCTATCCTATCCTCTATCCAATCCTATCCTCTATCGCATCCTATCCTCTATCCTATCCTATTCCTCTATCCTATCCTATCCTCTATCCTATCCCATCCTCTATCGTATCCTATCCTCTATCCTATCTTATTCCTCTATCCTATGCTACCCTCTATCCTATCATATCCTCTATCCTATCCTATCCTCTATCCTATCGAATCCTCTATCGTATCCCATTCTCTATCGTATCCTATCCTCTATCCTGTCCCATCCTATCTGCCATAATATCCTCTATCTTATCCTATCCTCTGTCTCATCCTACCCTCTATCGAATCCTATCCTCTACCGTATCCTATCCTCTATCCTATCCCATCCTATATACCATAATATCCTCTATCCTATCCCATCCTCTATCGTATCCTATCCTCTATCCTATCCTATTCCTCTATCCAATCCTATCCTCCATCGTATCCTATCCTCTATCGTATCCTATCCTGTATCCAATCCTATCCTCTATCATATCATATCCTCAAACCTATCCTATGCTCTATCTTATCGTATCCTCTATCCCATTCTATCCTCCATCCTATCCTATCTTCCATCCTATCCTATCCGCTATCCTATCCTGTCCTCTATCGTATCCTACCCTCTAACCTATCCTATCCTATATTCTATAAAATCCTCTATCCTATCCTATACTTTATCCTATTCTATCCTCTGTCTTATCCTATCCTCTATCCTATCCTATCCTCTATCCTATCCCGTCCTCTATCCTATCCAATCCTCTATCCTATCCTGAATCCTATCCTATCCTCTATCCTATAATATCCTCTATCCAATCCTATCCTCTATCCTATCCTATCCTCAATCCTATCCTATCCTCTACCCTATCCGAACCTCTATCCTATCCTATCCTCTATCCTATCCTATCCCCTATCCTATCGTATCCTCTATCGTATCCCATCCTCTATCGTATCCTATCCTGTATCCAATCCTATCCTCTATCATACCATATCCTCAATCCTGTCCTATCCTCTATTTTATCGTATCCTCTATCCTATCCTATCCTCCATCCTATCCTATCCTCCATCCTATCCTATCCACTGTCCTATCCTATCCACTATCCTATCCTATCCTCTATCCTATCGTATCCTCTATCGTATCCCATCCTCTATCGTGTCCTATCCCAGATATTATCCCATCCTATATGCCATAATATCCTCTATCATATCCCATCCTCTATCGTATCCTATCCTCTATCCTATCCTATTCCTCTATCCTATCCTATCCTCTATCCTATCCCATCCTCTATCCTATCCTATCCTCTATCCTATCCTATTCCTCTATCCTATGCTACCCTCTATCCTATCATATCCTCTATCCTATCCTATCCTCTATCCTATCCTGTCCTCTATCCTATCCTATCCTCTATCCTATCCTATCTTCTATTATATAATATCCTCTATCCTATCCAATCCTCTATCCTATCCTATCCTCTATCCTATCCTATCCTATACTCAATCCTATCCTATCCAATCCCTTATCATCTAATAATAATACACCATCTTCTATCCTATCCTATCGTCTATCCTATAATATCCTCTATCCTATCCAATCTTCTATCCTATCCTATCGTCTATCCTATAATATCCTCTATCCTATCCAATCTTCTATCCTATCCTATCATCAATCCTATCCTATCCCCTATCCTATCCTATTCCTCTATCCTATCCTATCCTCTATCCTATCCCATCGTCTATCGTATCCTATCCTCTATCCTATCCTATTCCTCTATCCTATGCTACCCTCTATCCTATCATATCCTCTATCCTATCCTATCCTCCAGCCTATCCTGTCCCCCTTCCTATCCTATCCTCTATCCTATCCTATCTTCTATTATATAATATCCTCTATCCTCACCAATCCTCTTTCCTATCCTATCCTCTATCCTATCCTATCCGATACTCAATCCTATCCGATTCTCTATCCTATCCAATCCCCTATCCTATCCTCTATCCTATCCTATCCTGTATACTACTCAATCCCCTAAGCTATCCTCTACCCTATCCTATCCTCAATCCTACCCTATCCTCTACCATATCCTATCCTCTATCCTATCCTATCCTCTATCCAATCCTATCCTCTATCGCATCCTATCCTCTATCCTATCCTATTCCTCTATCCTATCCTATCCTCTATCCTATCCCATCCTCTATCGTATCCTATCCTCTATCCTATCTTATTCCTCTATCCTATGCTACCCTCTATCCTATCATATCCTCTATCCTATCCTATCCTCTATCCTATCCTGTCCTCTATCCTATCCTATCCTCTATCCTATCCTATCTTCTATTATATAATATCCTCTATCCTATCCAATCCTCTATCCTATCCTATCCTCTATCCTATCCTATCCTATACTCAATCCTATCCTATCCAATCCCTTATCATCTAATAATAATACACCATCTTCTATCCTATCCTATCGTCTATCCTATAATATCCTCTATCCTATCCAATCTTCTATCCTATCCTATCGTCTATCCTATAATATCCTCTATCCTATCCAATCTTCTATCCTATCCTATCATCAATCCTATCCTATCCCCTATCCTATCCTATTCCTCTATCCTATCCTATCCTCTATCCTATCCCATCGTCTATCGTATCCTATCCTCTACCCTATCCTATCCTCAATCCTACCCTATCCTCTACCATATCCTATCCTCTATCCTATCCTATCCTCTATCCAATCCTATCCTCTATCGCATCCTATCCTCTATCCTATCCTATTCCTCTATCCTATCCTATCCTCTATCCTATCCCATCCTCTATCGTATCCTATCCTCTATCCTATCTTATTCCTCTATCCTATGCTACCCTCTATCCTATCATATCCTCTATCCTATCCTATCCTCTATCCTATCCTGTCCTCTATCCTATCCAATCCTCTATCCTATCCTATACTTTATCCTATTCTATCCTCTGTCTTATCCTATCCTCTATCCTATCCTATCCTCTATCCTATCCTATCCTGTATCCTATCCTATCCTCTATCATATCCTATCCTCTATCCTATCCTATCCTATCCTCTATCTCATCCTATCCATTATTCCATCCTATCCTCCATCCTATCCTATCCTCTATCCTATCTTATCCTCTGTCATATGCTATCCTCTATCATATCCTATCCTCTATCCTATCCTATCCTCTATCTTATCATATCCTCTATCCCATCCTATCCTCCATCCTATCCTATCCTCTATCCTATCCTATCCTCTATCCTATCATATCCTCTATCTTATCCTATCCTCTATCGTATCCTATCCTTTATCTTATCCTATCCTCTATGATATCCTATCCTCTATCCTATCCTATCCTCTATCTTATCGTATCCTCTATCCCATCCTATCCTACATCCTATCCTATCCTCTATCCAATCCTATCCTCTATCGTATCCTACCATCTATCCTATCCTATCCTCTATCTCATCCTATCATTTATCCTATACTATCCTCTATGCAATCCTATCCTGTATCCTATTCTAACCTCTATCCTATCCTATCCTCTATCCTATTCTATCCTCTATCGTATCCTTCCATCTATCCTATAATATCCTCTATCCCATCCTATCCTCCATCCTATCCTATCCTCCATCCTATCCTATCCACTATCCAATCCTATCGTCTATCGTATCCTATCCTTTATCCTATCCTATCCTTTATCCTATTCTATCCTCTATCGTATCCTTCCATCTATCCTATAATATCCTCTATCCCATCCTATCCTCCATCCTATCCTATCCTCTATCCTATACTATCCTCTATCCTATCCTATCCTCTACCGTATCCTACCATGTATCCTATCCTATCCTCTATCATATCCTATCCTCTGTCCTATCCTATCCTCTATCTTATCCTATCCTCTGTCTCATCCTACCCTCTATCGAATCCTATCCTCTACCGTATCCTATCCTCTATCCTATCCCATCCTATATACCATAATATCCTCTATCCTATCCCATCCTCTATCGTATCCTATCCTCTATCCTATCCTATTCCTCTATCCAATCCTATCCTCCATCGTATCCTATCCTCTATCGTATCCTATCCTGTATCCAATCCTATCCTCTATCATATCATATCCTCAATCCTATTCTATGCTCTATCTTATCGTATCCTCTATCCCATTCTATCCTCCATCCTATCCTATCTTCCATCCTATCCCATCCACTATCCTATCCTATCCACTATCCTATCCTATCCTCTATCGTATCCTATCCTCTATCCTATCCCATCCTATATGCCATAAAATCCTCTATCCTGTCCTATCCGCTATCCTATCCTGTCCTCTATCGTATCCTACCCTCTAACCTATCCTATCCTATATTCTATAAAATCCTCTATCCTATCCTATACTTTATCCTATTCTATCCTCTGTCTTATCCTATCCTCTATCCTATCCTATCCTCTATCCTATCCTGTCCTCTATCCTATCCAATCCTCTATCCTATCCTGAATCCTATCCTATCCTCTATCCTATAATATCCTCTATCCAATCCTATCCTCTATCCTATCCTATCCTCAATCCTATCCTATCCTCTACCCTATCCGAACCTCTATCCTATCCTATCCTCTATCCTATCCTATCCCCTATCCTATCGTATCCTCTATCGTATCCCATCCTCTATCGTATCCTATCCTGTATCCAATCCTATCCTCTATCATACCATATCCTCAATCCTGTCCTATACTCTATTTTATCGTATCCTCTATCCCATCCTATCCTCCATCCTATCCTATCCTCCATCCTATCCTATCCACTATCCAATCCTATCGTCTATCGTATCCTATCCTTTATCCTATCCTATCCTTTATCCTATTCTATCCTCTATCGTATCCTTCCATCTATCCTATAATATCCTCTATCCCATCCTATCCTCCATCCTATCCTATCCTCTATCCTATACTATCCTCTATCCTATCCTATCCTCTACCGTATCCTACCATGTATCCTATCCTATCCTCTATCATATCCTATCCTCTGTCCTATCCTATCCTCTATCTTATCATATCCTCTATCCCATCCTATCCTCCATCCTATCCTATCCTCTATCGTATCCTACCATCTACCCTATCCTCTATCATATCCTATCCTCTCTCCTATCCTATCCTATCTTCTATTATATAATATCCTCTATCCTCACCAATCCTCTTTCCTATCCTATCCTCTATCCTATCCTATCCGATACTCAATCCTATCCGATTCTCTATCCTATCCAATCCCCTATCCTATCCTCTATCCTATCCTATCCTGTATACTACTCAATCCCCTAAGCTATCCTCTACCCTATCCTATCCTCAATCCTACCCTATCCTCTACCATATCCTATCCTCTATCCTATCCTATCCTCTATCCAATCCTATCCTCTATCGCATCCTATCCTCTATCCTATCCTATTCCTCTATCCTATCCTATCCTCTATCCTATCCCATCCTCTATCGTATCCTATCCTCTATCCTATCTTATTCCTCTATCCTATGCTACCCTCTATCCTATCATATCCTCTATCCTATCCTATCCTCTATCCTATCCTGTCCTCTATCCTATCCTATCCTCTATCCTATCCTATCTTCTATTATATAATATCCTCTATCCTATCCAATCCTCTATCCTATCCTATCCTCTATCCTATCCTATCCTATACTCAATCCTATCCTATCCAATCCCTTATCATCTAATAATAATACACCATCTTCTATCCTATCCTATCGTCTATCCTATAATATCCTCTATCCTATCCAATCTTCTATCCTATCCTATCGTCTATCCTATAATATCCTCTATCCTATCCAATCTTCTATCCTATCCTATCATCAATCCTATCCTATCCCCTATCCTATCCTATTCCTCTATCCTATCCTATCCTCTATCCTATCCCATCGTCTATCGTATCCTATCCTCTACCCTATCCTATCCTCAATCCTACCCTATCCTCTACCATATCCTATCCTCTATCCTATCCTATCCTCTATCCAATCCTATCCTCTATCGCATCCTATCCTCTATCCTATCCTATTCCTCTATCCTATCCTATCCTCTATCCTATCCCATCCTCTATCGTATCCTATCCTCTATCCTATCTTATTCCTCTATCCTATGCTACCCTCTATCCTATCATATCCTCTATCCTATCCTATCCTCTATCCTATCCTGTCCTCTATCCTATCCAATCCTCTATCCTATCCTATACTTTATCCTATTCTATCCTCTGTCTTATCCTATCCTCTATCCTATCCTATCCTCTATCCTATCCTATCCTGTATCCTATCCTATCCTCTATCATATCCTATCCTCTATCCTATCCTATCCTATCCTCTATCTCATCCTATCCATTATTCCATCCTATCCTCCATCCTATCCTATCCTCTATCCTATCTTATCCTCTGTCATATGCTATCCTCTATCATATCCTATCCTCTATCCTATCCTATCCTCTATCTTATCATATCCTCTATCCCATCCTATCCTCCATCCTATCCTATCCTCTATCCTATCCTATCCTCTATCCTATCATATCCTCTATCTTATCCTATCCTCTATCGTATCCTATCCTTTATCTTATCCTATCCTCTATGATATCCTATCCTCTATCCTATCCTATCCTCTATCTTATCGTATCCTCTATCCCATCCTATCCTACATCCTATCCTATCCTCTATCCAATCCTATCCTCTATCGTATCCTACCATCTATCCTATCCTATCCTCTATCTCATCCTATCATTTATCCTATACTATCCTCTATGCAATCCTATCCTGTATCCTATTCTAACCTCTATCCTATCCTATCCTCTATCCTATTCTATCCTCTATCGTATCCTTCCATCTATCCTATAATATCCTCTATCCCATCCTATCCTCCATCCTATCCTATCCTCCATCCTATCCTATCCACTATCCAATCCTATCGTCTATCGTATCCTATCCTTTATCCTATCCTATCCTTTATCCTATTCTATCCTCTATCGTATCCTTCCATCTATCCTATAATATCCTCTATCCCATCCTATCCTCCATCCTATCCTATCCTCTATCCTATACTATCCTCTATCCTATCCTATCCTCTACCGTATCCTACCATGTATCCTATCCTATCCTCTATCATATCCTATCCTCTGTCCTATCCTATCCTCTATCTTATCCTATCCTCTGTCTCATCCTACCCTCTATCGAATCCTATCCTCTACCGTATCCTATCCTCTATCCTATCCCATCCTATATACCATAATATCCTCTATCCTATCCCATCCTCTATCGTATCCTATCCTCTATCCTATCCTATTCCTCTATCCAATCCTATCCTCCATCGTATCCTATCCTCTATCGTATCCTATCCTGTATCCAATCCTATCCTCTATCATATCATATCCTCAATCCTATTCTATGCTCTATCTTATCGTATCCTCTATCCCATTCTATCCTCCATCCTATCCTATCTTCCATCCTATCCCATCCACTATCCTATCCTATCCACTATCCTATCCTATCCTCTATCGTATCCTATCCTCTATCCTATCCCATCCTATATGCCATAAAATCCTCTATCCTGTCCTATCCGCTATCCTATCCTGTCCTCTATCGTATCCTACCCTCTAACCTATCCTATCCTATATTCTATAAAATCCTCTATCCTATCCTATACTTTATCCTATTCTATCCTCTGTCTTATCCTATCCTCTATCCTATCCTATCCTCTATCCTATCCTGTCCTCTATCCTATCCAATCCTCTATCCTATCCTGAATCCTATCCTATCCTCTATCCTATAATATCCTCTATCCAATCCTATCCTCTATCCTATCCTATCCTCAATCCTATCCTATCCTCTACCCTATCCGAACCTCTATCCTATCCTATCCTCTATCCTATCCTATCCCCTATCCTATCGTATCCTCTATCGTATCCCATCCTCTATCGTATCCTATCCTGTATCCAATCCTATCCTCTATCATACCATATCCTCAATCCTGTCCTATACTCTATTTTATCGTATCCTCTATCCCATCCTATCCTCCATCCTATCCTATCCTCCATCCTATCCTATCCACTATCCAATCCTATCGTCTATCGTATCCTATCCTTTATCCTATCCTATCCTTTATCCTATTCTATCCTCTATCGTATCCTTCCATCTATCCTATAATATCCTCTATCCCATCCTATCCTCCATCCTATCCTATCCTCTATCCTATACTATCCTCTATCCTATCCTATCCTCTACCGTATCCTACCATGTATCCTATCCTATCCTCTATCATATCCTATCCTCTGTCCTATCCTATCCTCTATCTTATCATATCCTCTATCCCATCCTATCCTCCATCCTATCCTATCCTCTATCGTATCCTACCATCTACCCTATCCTCTATCATATCCTATCCTCTCTCCTATCCTATCCTATATTCTATCCTACCCTCTATCCTATCCTATCCTCTATCCTATCCTATCCTGTATCCTATCCTATCCTCTATCATATCCTATCCTCTATCCTATCCTATCCTATTCTCTATCTCATCCTATACATTATTCCATCCTATCCTCCATCCTATCCTATCCTCTATCCTATCTTATCCTCTGTCCTATCCTATCCTCTATCATATCCTATCCTCTATCCTATCCTATCCTCTATCTTATCGTATCCTCTATCCCATCCTATCCTCCATCCTATCCTATCCTCTATCCTATCCTATCCTCTTCCTATTCTATCCTGTATCCTAGCCTATCCTCTATCCTATCCTATCCTCTACGTTATCCTATCCTCTATCCTATCCTATCCTCTATCCTATCCTATCGTCTATCCTATAATATCCTCTATCGTATCCAATCTTCTATCCTATCCTCTATCCCATCCTCTATCCTATCCTCTATCCTATCCTCTATCCTATCCTCTATCCTATCCTCTATCCTATCCTCTATCCTATCCTATCCTTTATCCTATCCTGTCCGCTATCGTATCCTATCCTCTGTCCTATTCTATCGTATATCCTATAAAATCCTATATCCTATCCTATACTCTATCCTATCCTATCCTCAATCCTATCCTATCCTCTATCCTATCGAATCCTCTATCGTATCCCATTCTCTATCGTATCCTATCCTCTATCCTGTCCCATCCTATCTGCCATAATATCCTCTATCTTATCCTATCCTCTGTCTCATCCTACCCTCTATCGAATCCTATCCTCTACCGTATCCTATCCTCTATCCTATCCCATCCTATATACCATAATATCCTCTATCCTATCCCATCCTCTATCGTATCCTATCCTCTATCCTATCCTATTCCTCTATCCTATCCTATCCTCTATCCTATCCCATCCTCTATCGTATCCTATCCTCTATCCTATCCTATTCCTCTATCCTATGCTACCCTCTATCCTATCATATCCTCTATCCTATCCTATCCTCTATCCTATCCTGTCCTCTATCCTATCCTATCCTCTATCCTATCCTATCTTCTATTATATAATATCCTCTATCCTCTCCAATCCTCTATCCTATCCTATCCTCTATCCTATCCTATCCTATACTCAATCCTATCCTATCCAATCCCTTATCCCATCCTCTATCCTATCCGATCCTGCATCCTACCCAATCCCCTATCCTATCCTCTATCCTATCCTATCCTGAATCCTATCCTATCCTCTACCCTATCCTATCCTCTATCCTACACCATCTTCTATCCTATCCTATCGTCTATCCTATAATATCCTCTATCCTATCCAATCTTCTATCCTATCCTATCATCAATCCTATCCTATCCCCTATCCTATCCTATTCCTCTATCCTATCCTATCCTCTATCCTATCCCATCGTCTATCGTATCCTATCCTCTATCCTATCCTATTCCTCTATCCTATGCTACCCTCTATCCTATCATATCCTCTATCCTATCCTATCCTCCAGCCTATCCTGTCCCCCTTCCTATCCTATCCTCTATCCTATCCTATCTTCTATTATATAATATCCTCTATCCTCTCCAATCCTCTTTCCTATCCTATCCTCTATCCTATCCTATCCGATACTCAATCCTATCCGATCCTCTATCCTATCCAATCCCCTATCCTATCCTCTATCCTATCCTATCCTGTATACTACTCAATCCCCTAAGCTATCCTCTAGCCTATCCTATCCTCAATCCTACCCTATCCTCTACCATATCCTATCCTCTATCCTATCCTATCCTCTATCCAATCCTATCCTCTATCGTATCCTACCATCTATCCTATCCTATCATCTATCATATCGTAACCTCTATCCAATCCTATCCTCTATCTTATCGTATCCTCTATCCCATCCTATCCTCCATCCTATCTTATCCTCTATCGTATCCTACCATCTATCCTATCCTATCATCTATCATATCGTATCCTCTATCCAATCCTATCCTCTATCG
Organism: Halictus rubicundus; assembly: GCF_050948215.1. Lineage (NCBI taxonomy): Eukaryota > Metazoa > Arthropoda > Insecta > Hymenoptera > Halictidae > Halictus > Halictus rubicundus. Next base: position 319,841 of record NW_027488725.1, on the reverse strand, counting down.
TATCGTATCCTCTATCCCATCCTATCCTCCATCCCATCTTATCCTCCAACCTATACTATCCTCTATCCTATCCTCTATCCTATCCTCTATCCTATCCTCTATCCTATCCTATCCTCTATCCTATCCTGTCCGCTATCGTATCCTATCCTCTATCCTATCCTATCCTATCCTCTATCTCATCCTATCCATTATTCCATCCTATCCTCCATCCTACTCTATCCTCTATCCTATCTTATCCTCTGTCATATCGTATCCTCTATCCCATCCTATCCTCCATCCTATCCTATCCTCTATCCTATCCTATCCTCTATCTTATCATATCCTCCATCTTATCCTATCCTCTATCCCATCCTATCCTCCATCCTAACCTATCCACTATCCTATCCTATCCTCTATCCTATTCTACCCTCTATCCAAGCCTATCCTATATCCTATCCTATCCTCTATCCAATCCTATCCACTGTCTCATCCTATCCTCTATGCAATCGTATCCTGTGTCTAATTCTACCCTCTATCCAATCCTATCCTCTATCCTTTCCTATCCTCTATCCTATCCTATCCTCTATCCAATACTATCCTCAATCTTATCCCATCCTCTATCTTATCCCCTCCTCTATCCCATCCTATCCTCCATCCTATCCTATCCTCTATCCTATACAATCCTCTATCCTATCCTCTCCTCTACCGTATCCTACTATCTATCCTATCCTATCCTCTATAATATCCTATCCTCTGTCCTATCCTATCCTCTATCTTATCCTATCCTCTATCCCATCCTATCCTCCATCCTATCCTATCCTCTATCGTATCCTACCATCTATCGTATCCAATCCTCTATCATATCGTATCCTCTATCCTATCCTATCCTCTATCTTATCATATCCTCTATCCGATCCTATCCTCCATCCTATACTATCCTCTATCCTATCCTATCCTCTATCCTATCCTATCCTCTGTCCTATCCCATCCTCTATCGTAACCTATCCTCTATCCTATCCTATTCCTCTATCCTATGCTATCCTCTATCCTTTCCAATCCTCTGTCTCATGCTATCCTCTATGCAATCCTATCCTGTATCCTATACTACCCTCTATCCAATCCTATCCCCTATCCTTTCCTATCCTCTATCATATCCTATCCTCTATCCTATCCTATCTTCTATCTTATCATATCCTCTATCCCATCCTATCCTCCAACCTATCCTATCCTGTATCCTATCCTATCCTATATCCAATTCTATCCTCTATCCTATCCTGACCTCTATCCTATCCTATACTGTTGGAATTTATTTCATAAATGTAGAACAAAATCAATCTATTACGTCTTTACAAGGTAGGATCGATTGAACCGGCTATTGACCTGTATATGTATACATTGTATCTTCAGTTAATATACATTGTATGTTGTCCCCGGCATGGGACCCTCGATCTTCAGTTGTTAATATTGAACTGTTGCTCCTCTGTTTCGATCTCTTGTGTTTCATTCGTAACGTTTCTTTCGCTGTGTAAAGACGTGTCTCACAACGTGCTTTGAGAGTTACCATTCTGATATAAATCTTATTTCGTATTTAATAATAGTGTGGTTTTCTTTAATACCCATACTCCCAAAAGGTTATGGGCCCAGGTTACTTTACATACCGTATTACGTCGTGTACCTAGTTACGTTGTGTGTAAGAAACATTTTCTGCAAAAATTAAGTTGTGAGAAAGTGCGTTTACCGTGTGTTAAATATCGTGCATAGACATAGTGAATTTAAGAAACTCAAAAAGACGATGGTTAAAGCGAGAAGGAATATTAAACCTTTCGACGGCGAAAAATATAGTACCTGGAAGTTCAGAATTCGCGCTTTGTTAACCGAGTTAGACGTAATCAAAGTGATTGATGACAACACCCCGCAAACGCTAACTACGGAATGGATTCGGGCTGAGAATGTCGCCAAAAATGTAATTATAGAATATTTGTCGGACTCATTACTTAGTTTAGTAAAGAAAAATAATAGTGCAAAGGAAGTGTTGTGTAGTTTGGACGCTATTTATGAGCGAAAGAGTATGGCTACGCAGTTAGCAGTGCGAAAAAGACTATTAGCACTAAAACTTCAAAGTGACGCGTCGCTAATCAAACATTTTACGGTCTTCGATGAAATGACTTCAGAACTATTGTCCGCGGGTACACATTTAGAAGAAAGTGACAAAGTGGCGCACTTGCTATTAACATTACCCGCGTCTTACGATGGAGTAATAACCGCGATTGAAACATTATCTGAAGATAATTTAACACTAGAGTTTGTAAAGACGAGACTTTTGGACCATGAGGTCAAATTGACGAGTGAGAACCGTGATACCAGCCTAAAGGTGCTTCACGCCGAATTTAGGGGAAAGAAACGAGAATTCAATTTCTCAAAACCTCAACCAAAATTGAAACGATATAAGACAAACAGGAACCAAGAAGTGAAATGCCACCACTGTGGCAGAAAAGGCCACATTAAACCAAATTGCATTTATTATAAACGAGGCATCCAACAACAGAGTGGTGAAAGAAATAAAACTGTGCAAACCGTTCAAATGACTGAACCTGCGACAAATACGTCAACGCCCACGTCAAGTTTTGCATTCATGGTGGGAGATTATCAATCAGAAATGCACGGGACAAACAAAATAACCTTCCTCTTGGATTCGGGGGCATCGGATCACCTGATTAACAGGGAAGACCTGACCCAAAATTTCAAGGTGTTGCAAACGCCAGTACGAATTTCTGTGGCGAAAAATGGGACATACATTGCAGCGACAAAACAAGGAACGCTGAATGTTACTACTAATTTGGGCATCCAGGGAACCGTGGACGATGTATACTACTGCCCAGATGTGCCGTACAATTTACTGTCCGTTCGAAGGATCCAGCAGGCGGGCATGACAGTTGTTTTCGACAAGGAAGGCGTTAAGATAAGTAAAAATGAAAATGTCATAATGTCAGGTAAGCCCCTAAACAATTTAACTGGCATAGAATTTTTGATAAATACTTTTCCTACTGTCCATGTCTCTAGAACGGTGAAAGATAATTATGAATTATGGCATCAGCGTTTAGGCCATATCGGAAAATCAAAATTTTTAGAATTAAAGAATAGAAAAATGTTTGCTGATATAAATCGAGTAGAGAATGTTGTGGTTAACGACAATCTTTGTGAAGCTTGTATAAACGGCAAACAAGCGCGATTACCATTTCGAAACTCGAAAGATAAGAAATATGTAAAACGACCGTTATTCATTGTTCATTCAGATGTTTGTGGTCCGATCACTCCTACTACAATTAACGAAAAAAATTATTTTCTACTGTTCGTTGACGAATATACCCACTATTGTGTAACATATTTGATGTCACATAAATCAGACGTATTTTCAATGTTTAAAGATTATGTTGCAAAGAGCGAGGCACATTTTAATTCTAAAGTAGTAAACTTGTATAGCGATAATGGCAGGGAGTACTTGTCAAACGAAATGAAAGATTATTGTGTTGAAAAAGGCATTACATACCACTTAACAGTTCCACGAACCCCACAGTTAAATGGTGTATCGGAACGTATGGTAAGGACGATAACAGAAAAGGCTCGAACTTTAATTGCTGGAGCTAGTTTGTATAAAGTTTTCTGGGGAGAAGCTGTCCTTACCGCTACGTTTTTAATTAATATAACTCCGACGAAAGCCTTGAAACAATCAAAAACACCATACGAAATGTGGCATAACAAAAAGCCACAATTAAGATATTTGAAAGTGTTCGGTTCAACAGTATATATACATAATAAAACTAGACAATCAAAATTCGAAGAAAAATCTTCGAAAGGTATTTTAGTTGGTTATGAACCGAACGGGTATAAAGTGTGGAATGTGGAAACTGCTAAGTTTGTTATTGTGAGAGATGTAATAGTTGATGAAACTAATTTTTTGATATCAAGCCCTGTAATGGTACAGCCTGAAACTGATGCATCTGACGTGCAGTCAAAATCAGTAGATAATCATAAATCTGATAGTACTAAATCAGATAAATCTCCACCATTAAATACTGTTATTGAAAATGTCGAATTAAGTCGTGGACTTAATAAATCTGTAGTTGAAGCAGATTCACACAATGATACTTCCATAAATAATCATCGAAAAAGACAAGTACCTTCTGAGTTAAGAAGAAGCGATCGAATTAAATGTCGACCAAGTGTTTCATACAATGAAGACAATATGTCGGACGATTATCTTTTATGTGCTCAATCGATTATTTGTAAAATCCCTACATCATATAGGGACATTGAAAATATGAATGATAAAATTCAGTGGGAACAGGCTGTTACAGAAGAGATCAATTCACTTTTAACAAATAATACGTGGACCTTAGTCTCAAGGCCTGAACATAAAAATATTGTTGATTGTAAATGGGTGTTCACAGTTAAGAACGATGAATTTGGAAACCCATTGAGATATAAAGCTCGGCTTGTTGCTCGAGGATTCAGTCAACAATATTTAGAAGATTACAATGAAACCTTTGCACCGGTTGCTAGAATTTCTAGTTTTAGATTTATATTAGCTTTTTCAAACCAGTTTAACTTGTTGATTCATCACATGGACGTCAAAACTGCCTTTCTAAATGGAACGTTAAAAGAAGAGATATATATGAAAGTTCCTGAGGGAGTTAATTGTGATAATAATCAAGTGTGCAAATTAAATAAAGCGTTGTATGGATTAAAGCAAGCAGCCAGATGCTGGTTTGAAATCTTTGAACAAGTTCTTCAAGAAAAAGGGTTTAAAAATTCACCTGTTGATAGATGCATTTATATTTTAGATAAAGGAGATATATCGGAAAATATATATGTTGTGTTGTATGTAGATGACCTAGTGATTGCAACCGCAAAAATCGACACAATGAATAGCTTTAAGAATTACCTTAAGATAAAATTTTGCATGACAGATTTAAACGAAATAAAACTTTTCTTAGGTATTAAGATTGAGAGAAATGGAAGTAGGATAAGTTTGGATCAAAGTGCTTATATTAAAACGATTTTGCACAAATTCAATATGTCAGATTGTAACCCTATTAATACGCCTCTTGAATATAAATTAGATTACACGGCATTGAATTCCGCTGAGGAGTATGATGCTCCTTGCCGAAATCTTGTCGGATGTTTGATGTATGTGATGCTGTGTACGAGGCCTGATTTAAGCACAGCTGTTAATATTTTAAGCAGATATCTGAACAAAAATAACAAAGAACTTTGGCAGTGCTTGAAAAGAGTACTTAGATATCTGAAAGGTTTGCAAAATATCAAATTAATTTACGAAGGAGGAAATTATATTAATCTTCTGAGCGGCTACGTTGATTCAGATTGGGGAGGCAACGATTTAAATGATAGAAGAAGTACAACAGGATATCTGTTTAAATTATTTGAAAGATGCACAATATGCTGGAACACAAAACGGCAAGCATCTGTAGCAGCTTCATCTACGGAAGCTGAATATATGGCCCTCTTTGAAGCTGTTAGAGAAGCTCTTTGGTTGAGATCTTTGGCAAAGGGTTTAAATATAGATGTTTTGCAATCAATTGTAATCTATGAGGATAACAATGGCTGCATTAGTATTGCTAACAACCCAACGAATCATAAAAGATCAAAACACATAGATATAAAGTACCATTTTTCTAGAGAGCAGGTTGAAAAAGGCATAATTAGATTGTTACATATGCCCACAGGTAGTCAGCTGGCCGATATTTTGACCAAGCCGTTGCCAGCAGCCAGGTTCCTAGAACTGAGAAATGGACTGGATTTGCAATAATAAATTAACTATATTAATATTGATAATTTTTTGTTTGCAAGTAATTACAATTGTTATTCTTATATGTGTATACATACATGTGTGTGTATGTACTGGTCTGATTAGGTTTTTCTGGGTTTCCCTAATCCTAAGCAACAAATGTTGGACCATATGTAATTAGCCCCAGATGAAGCACAAGGAAGACATGTCTTTGCTAGAATAATAGATTTATTTTGAGGGGGCGTGTTGGAATTTATTTCATAAATGTAGAACAAAATCAATCTATTACTTCTTTACAAGGTAGGATCGATTGAACCGGCTATTGACCTGTATATGTATACATTGTATCTTCAGTTAATATACATTGTATCTTGTCCCCGGCATGGGACCCTCGATCTTCAGTTGTTAATATTGAACTGTTGCTCCTCTGTTTCGATCTCTTGTGTTTCATTCGTAACGTTTCTTTCGCTGTGTAAAGACGTGTCTCACAACGTGCTTTTAGAGTTACCATTCTGATATAAATCTTATTTCGTATTTAATAATAGTGTGGTTTTCTTTAATACCCATACTCCCAATATATACTATATCCTATACTATCCTCTATCCTATCCTCTATCCTATCCAATCCCCTATGCTACCCTCTATCCTATCCTATCCTTTATCCTAGCCAAGCCGCTATCCTATCCTTATCCTATCCTATCCTCAATCCTATCCTATCCTCTACCCTATCCTATACTCTATCCTATCCTATCCTCTATCCTATACCATCCTCTATCCTATCCTATCGTCTATCCTATCGTATCCTCTATCCTATCCCATCCTCTATCCTATCCTATCCTCTACCCTATCCTATACTCTATCCTATACTATCCGGTATCCTATCCTATCCTCTATTACATAATATCCACTATCCTATCCAATCCTCTATCCTACCCTCTATACTATCCTATCCTCAATCCTATCCTATTCCCTATCCTATTCTATCCTCTATCCTATCCTATCCTCTATCCTATCCAATAATCTATCCTATCCTATCCTCTAACCTATCCTATCCTCTATCCTATCCTATCCTGTATCCTATCGTATCCTCTATCCTATCCCATCCTCTATCCTATCCTATCGTCTATCCTATAATATCCTCTATCGTATCCTATCCTCTATCCTATAATATCCTGTATTCTATCCAATCCTCTATCCTATCCTATCCTCTATCCTATCCTATCCTCTATCCTATCCTACCCTCTGTTCTATCCTATCCTCCATCCTATCCTATCCTCTGTCCTATCCCATCCTCTATCGTAACCTATCCTCTATCCTATCCTATCCTCAATCCTATCCTATCCTCTATCCTATCGAATCCTCTGTCTCATGCTATCCTCTATGCAATCCTATCCTGTATCCTATACTACCCTCTATCCAATCCTATCCCCTATCCTTTCCTATCCTCTATCATATCCTATCCTCTATCCTATCCTATCCTCTATCTTATCCTATCCTCTATACCATCCTATCGACCATCCTATCTTATCCTCTATCCTATCCTATCTTCTATCTTATCATATCCTCTATCCCATCCTATCCTCCATCCTATCCTATCCTCTATCCTATAGTATCCTCTATCCTATAGTATCCTCTATCCTATCCTATTGTTTATGCCCGTGGTTGATCCTTGGGTGATCTTTCGGACCTGTGATGTTTTTGCACTGCGAGGTGCCCGCTAATTAACTACTGCTAGTTCGAAGGACCACCTTCCAATGGTCGGAAGGAAAATAAATGAATCGAAAGCGAGAATGTATTAAACCAACTATAATTCAACTAATGATGCGAGAAAGCTGCTGGAAGGAGCCAAATCCCGTCGAGGCTACAAACTAGATAACTAAGGAACTATACTGCGCTAGTTGGACTTCCAGAGCGATCTGCTTGGGAGAACGCGCGTCACCAGAAATCTCACCTCCGTTCTCCCCACCATTCTAGCTTTTTAACCCTGCTTCGGGGATTTGGTGGGAGGATCTAGGGGCTGGGTGCTTGAAGCAGGCCCAGGGCGCGCCAAGGCCACACACGCTTGGCGACCGAACCCTGGGTTTTTCCAAACATCTGCAAACTATACAAACTGCAATTTCAAGCACCCGGATGCGCTGAGCCTAAGGGGCGAACAGTTTCGAGTGTTTTATGACAAGGGATGCATTGACGGGACCCAGGCACGGACGGTAACGTTATTATCTAAGTGGCGATGACAGGCCCATCGCCGTAGCCAAACTACGAAAAGTCACGTACCGGGTCCGCTGGCAAATGTCAAGGCCCCTGCCATAAAACCGTCGCCCAACGCGAGCCCCTACACCTATCCTCTACCGTATCCTACCATCTATCCTATCCTATCTTCTATCATATTCTATCCTCTATCCTATCCTATCCTCTATCTTATCTTATCCTCTATCCAATCCTATGCTCCATCCAATCTTATCCTCTATCGTATCCTATCCTCTATCCAATCCTATCCTCTATCATATCCTATCCTCAATCCTATCCTATCCTGTATCTTATCGTATCCTCTATCCCATCCTATCCTCCATCCTATCCTATCCTATCCTCTATCCTATCCTATCCTCTATCCTATAGTATCCTCTATCGCATCCTATCCTCTACCGTATCCTACCATCTATCCTATCCTATCCTCTATCATATCGTATCCTTTATCCTATCCTATCCTCTATCTTATCGCATCCTCTATCCCATCCTGTCCTCCAACCCATCTTACCCTCCATCGTATACTATCCTCTATCCTATCCTATCCTCTATCCCATCCTGTCCTCTATCCTATCCCATCCTCTATCCTATCCTATCCTCAATCCTATCCCATACTCTATCCTATCCTACCCTCTGTCCTATCCTATCCTCTATCCTATCCTATCCTCTATCCTATCTTGTCCTCTACCCTATCCTATACTCTATCCTATACTATCCGGTATCCTATCCTATCCTCTATTATATAATATCCTCTATCCTATCCAATCCTCTATCCTATCCTCCATACTATACTATCCTCAATCCTATCCTATTTCCTATCCTATCCTATCCACTATCCTATCCTATCCTCTATCCTTTCCAATAATCTATCCTATCCTATCCTCTATCCTATCCTATCCTCTACCCTATCCTATCCTCTATCCTATCCTATCCTCTATCCTATCGTATCCTCTATCCTATCCCTTCCTGTATCCTATCCTATCGTCTATCCTATAATATCCTCTATCCTATTCTATCCTCTATCCTATCCTATCCTCTAGCCTATCCTATCATTTATCCTATCCTATCCTCTATCGCATCCTGCCATATATCCGATACTATTCTCTATCCTATCCTATCCGCTTTGCAATCCTATCCTCTATCCTATTCTAGTCTCCATCCTATCCTATCGTCTATCCTTTCCTATCCTCTATACTCTCCTCTATCGTATCCTATCCTCTATCGTATCCTACCATCTATCCTATCCTATCCTCTATCCTATCCTATCCTCTATCTCATCCTATCCTCTATTCCATCCTATCCTCTATTCCATCCTATCCTCCATCCTATCCTATCCTCTATCCTATCCTATCCTCTATCCAATCCTATCCTCTACCGTATCCTATCCTTTATCCTCTCCTATCCTCTATCCTATTCTATCCTCTATCGTATCCTATCCTCTATCGTATCCTACCATCTATGCTATCCTATCCTCTATCAAATCCTATCCAATAATCTATCCTATTCTATCCTCTATCCTATCCTATCCTCTACCCTATCCTATCCTCTATCCTATCCTATCCTGTATCCTATCGTATCCTCTATCCTTTCCCATCCTCTATCCTATCCTATCGTCTATCCTATAATATCCTCTATCCTATACTATCCTCTATCCTATCCTATCATCTATTATATAATATCCTCTATCCAATGCAATCCCCTATCCTATCCTCTATCCTATCCTATCCTGTATCCTATCCAATCCCCTATCCTATACTCTATCCTATCCTATCCTCTATCCTATCGTATACTCTATCCTATCGTATCCTGTATCCTATCCCATCCTCTATCCTATCCTCTAGCCTATCCTATCCTCTATCCTACGATATCCTCTATCCTATCCTATCCTGTATCCTATCCAATCCTCTATCCTATCCTATATTCTATTCTCTATCCAATCCCCTCCTCTATCCTATCCTATCCCCTGTCCTATCCTACCCTCTGTCCTATCCTATCCTCTATCTTATCATATCCTCTATCCCATCCTATCCTCCATCCTATCCTATCATCTATCGTATCCTACCATCTATCCTATCCTCTATCATATCCTATCCTCTATCCTATCCCATCCTCTTTCCTATCCTATCCTCAATCCTATCCCATACTGTATCCTATCCAATCCTCTATCCTATCCTCTATCCTATCCTATCCTCAATCCTATCCTATTCCCTATCCTATCCGATCCTCTATCCTATCCTATCCTGTATCCTATCCAATAATCTACCCTATCCTATCCTCTATCCTATCCTATCCTCTACCCTATCCTATCCTCTATCCTATCCTATCCTCTATCCTATCGTATCCTCTATCCTATCCCATCCTCTATCCTATCCTATCGTCTATCCTATAATATCCTCTATCCTATTCTATCCTCTATCCTATCCTATCCTCTAGCCTATCCTATCATTTATCCTATCCTATCCTCTATCTCATCCTATCCTCTATTCCATCCTATCCTCTATTCCATCCTATCCTCCATCCTATCCTATCCTCTATCCTATACCACCCTCTATCCAATCCTACCCTCTATCCAATCCTATCCTCTATCCTATCCGGACCTCTATCCTATCCTATACTATATCCTATACTATCCTCTCTCCTATCCGTTATCCTATCCAATCCCCTATCCTATCCTCTATCCTATCCTATCCTGTATCCTACCCAAGCCGCTATCCTATCCTCTATCCTATCCTATCCTCAATCCTATCCTATCCTCTACCCTATCCTATACTCTATCCTATCGTATCCTCTATCCTATCGTATCCTCTATCCTATCCCATCCTCTATCCTATCCTATCCTCTAGCCTATCCTATCCTCTATCCTACGATATCCTCTATCCTATCCTCTATCCTATCCTACCATCTATCCTATCCTATCCTCTATCCTATCCTATCCTCTATAATATCCTATCCTCTGTCCTGTCCTATCCTCTATCTTATCCTATACTCTATCCCATCCTATCCTCCATCCTATCCTATCATCTATCGTATCCTACCATCTATCCTATCCTATCCTCTATCATATCGTATCCTTTATCCTATCCTATCCTCTATCCCATCCTGTCCTCCAACCCATCTTATCCTCCATCCTTTACTATCCTCTATCCTATCCTATCCTCTATCCTATCCTCTAGCCTATCCTATCCTCTATCCTACGATATCCTCTATCCTATCCTATCCTGTATCCTATCCAATCCTCTATCCTATCCTATATTCTATTCTCTATCCAATCCCCTCCTCTATCCTATCCTATCCCCTGTCCTATCCTACCCTCTGTCCTATCCTATCCTCTATCTTATCATATCCTCTATCCCATCCTATCCTCCATCCTATCCTATCATCTATCGTATCCTACCATCTATCCTATCCTCTATCATATCCTATCCTCTATCCTATCCCATCCTCTTTCCTATCCTATCCTCAATCCTATCCCATACTGTATCCTATCCAATCCTCTATCCTATCCTCTATCCTATCCTATCCTCAATCCTATCCTATTCCCTATCCTATCCGATCCTCTATCCTATCCTATCCTGTATCCTATCCAATAATCTACCCTATCCTATCCTCTATCCTATCCTATCCTCTACCCTATCCTATCCTCTATCCTATCCTATCCTCTATCCTATCGTATCCTCTATCCTATCCCATCCTCTATCCTATCCTATCGTCTATCCTATAATATCCTCTATCCTATTCTATCCTCTATCCTATCCTATCCTCTAGCCTATCCTATCATTTATCCTATCCTATCCTCTATCTCATCCTATCCTCTATTCCATCCTATCCTCTATTCCATCCTATCCTCCATCCTATCCTATCCTCTATCCTATACCACCCTCTATCCAATCCTACCCTCTATCCAATCCTATCCTCTATCCTATCCGGACCTCTATCCTATCCTATACTATATCCTATACTATCCTCTCTCCTATCCGTTATCCTATCCAATCCCCTATCCTATCCTCTATCCTATCCTATCCTGTATCCTACCCAAGCCGCTATCCTATCCTCTATCCTATCCTATCCTCAATCCTATCCTATCCTCTACCCTATCCTATACTCTATCCTATCGTATCCTCTATCCTATCGTATCCTCTATCCTATCCCATCCTCTATCCTATCCTATCCTCTAGCCTATCCTATCCTCTATCCTACGATATCCTCTATCCTATCCTCTATCCTATCCTCTATCCTATCCTACCATCTATCCTATCCTATCCTCTATCCTATCCTATCCTCTATAATATCCTATCCTCTGTCCTGTCCTATCCTCTATCTTATCCTATACTCTATCCCATCCTATCCTCCATCCTATCCTATCATCTATCGTATCCTACCATCTATCCTATCCTATCCTCTATCATATCGTATCCTTTATCCTATCCTATCCTCTATCCCATCCTGTCCTCCAACCCATCTTATCCTCCATCCTTTACTATCCTCTATCCTATCCTATCCTCTATCCTATCCTATCCTCTATCTTATCCTATCCTCTATCCCATCCTATCCTCCATCTTATCCTATCCTCTATCCCATCCTATTCTCCATCCTATCCTATCCTCTATCCAATCCTATCCTCTATCGTATCCTATCCTTTATCCTATCCTCTATCCTATTCTATCCTCTATCGTATCCTATCCTCTATCGTATCCTACTATCTATCCTATCCTATCCTCTATCCCATCCTATCCTCTATCCCATCCTATCCTCCATCCTGTCCTATCCTCTATCCTATACTATCCTCTATCCTATCCTATCCTCTACCGTATCCTACCATCTATCCTATCCTATCTTCTATCATATCCTATCCTCTGTCCTATCCTATCCTCTATTTTATCGTATCCTCTATCCCATCCTATCCTCCCTCCTATCCTATCCTCCATCCGATACTATCCTCTATCCAATCCTATCCTCTATCGTATCCTATCCTTTATCCTATCCTATCCTCTATCCTATCCTATCCTCTATCCTATCCTATCCTCTATCCTATCATATCCTCTATCTTATCCTATTCTCTATCCCATCCTATCCTCCATCCTATCATATCCTCTACCATATCCTATCCTCTATCCTATCCTATCCTCTATACTATACCATCCTCTATCCTATCCTATCGTCTATCCTATAATATCCTCTATCCTCTCCAATCTTCTATCCTATCCTCTATCATATCCTCTATCCTATCCTCTATCCTATCCTCTATCCTATCCTGTCCGCTATCGTATCCTATCCTCTATCCTATCCTATCCTATATCCTATAAAATCCTCTATCCTATCCTACACTCTATCCTATCCTATCCTCTATCCTATCCTATCCTCTATCGTATCCCATTCTCTATCGTATCCTATCCTCTGTCCTATCCCATCCTATGTACCATAATATCCTCTATCCTATCCTATCCTCTGTCTCATCCTACCCTCTATCCAATCCTATGCTCTACCGTATCCTACCATGTATCCTATCCTATCCTCTATCATATCCTATCCTCTGTCCTATCCTATCCTCTATCTTATCGTATCCTCTATCCCATCCTATCATACATCCTATCCTATCCTCCATCCTATCCTATCCTCTATCACATTGTATCCTCCATCCTATCCTTTCCTCCATCCTATCCTATCCTCTATCCAATCCTAACCTCTATCGTATCCTGTCCTTTATCCTATCCTATCCTCTATCCTATTCTATCCTCTTTCGTATCCTATCCTCTATCGTATCCTACCATCTATCCTATCCTATCCTCTATCCCATTTTATCCTCTATCGTATCCTATCCTCTATCGTATCCTACCATCTATCCTATCCTATCCTCTATCCCATCCTATCGTCTATCCTATGATATCCTCTATCCTATCCTATCCTCTATCCTATCCTATCCTGTATCCTATCCTATCCTCTAACCTATCCTGTCCTCTATCCTATCCTATACTCTATCCTATATTATCCGGTATCCTATCCTATCCTCTATTATATAATATCCTCTATCCTATCCAATCCTCTATCCTATCCGCTATCCTATCCTATCCTCAATCCTATCCTATCCCCTATCCTATCCTATCCTCAGTCCTATCCTATCCTCTATCCTATCCAATACTCTATCCTATCCTATCCCCTATCCTATCCTAGCCTCTACCCTATCCTATCCTCTATCCTATCCTATCCTCTATCCTATCGTGTCCTCTATCCAATCCCATCCTCTATCCAATCCTATCCTCTATCCTATCCTATCCTCAATCCTATCCTATCCTCTATCGTATCCTATCCTCTATCGTATCCTACCATCTATCCTATCCTATCCTCTATCCCATCCTATCGTCTATCCTATGCTATCCTCTATCCTATCCTATCCTCTATCCTATCCTATACTCTGTCCTATCCTACCCTCTGTCCTATCCTATCCTATATCCAATCCTATCCTCTATCCTATCCTGACCTCTGTCCTATCCTATACTATATCCTATACTATCCTCTATCCTATCCTCTATCCTATCCAATACCCTATCCTATCCTCTATCCTATCCTATCCTGTATCCTACCCAATCCGCTATCCTATCCTCTACCCTATCCTATCCTCTATCCTATCCTATCCTCTATCCTATACCATCCTCTATCCTATCCTATCGTCTATCCTATAATATCCTCTATCCTATAAAATCTTCTATCCAATCTTCTATCCTATCCTCTATCCTATCCTCTATCCCATTCTATCCTCTATCCTATCCTATCCTCTATCCTATCCTATCCTCTATCCAATACTATACTCTATCCTATCCTATTCCTCTATCCTATGCTATCCTCTATCCTATCCTATCCTCTATCTTATCCTATCCTCTATCCCATCCTATCCTCCATCCTATCCTATCCTCTATCGTATCCTATCCTCTATCGTATCCTACCATCTATCCTATCCTATTCCTCTATCCTATCCTATACTCTATCCTATGCTATCCTCTATCCTATCCTATCCTCTATCTTATCCTATCCTCTATCCCATCCTATCCTCCATCCTATCCTATCCTCTATCGTATCCTCCATCCTATCCTATCCTATCCTCTATCCCATCCTATCCTCTATCCTATCGTATCCTCTATCCTATCCCATCCTCTATCCTATCCTATCCTCTAGCCTATCCTATCCTCTATCCTACGATATCCTCTATCCTATCCTCTATCCTATCCTCTATCCTATCCTACCCTCTGTCCTACCCTATCCTCAATCCTATCCCATACCGTATTATATCCTACCTTCTGTCCGATCCTATCCTCTATCATATCCTATCCTCTATCCCATCCTATCCTCCATCCTATCCTATCCTCTATCGTATCCTCCATCCTATCCTATCCTATCCTCTATCCTATCGTATCCTCTATTCTATCCAATCCTCTATCCTATCCTATCCTCTATCCAATCCTATTTTACACTCTATCCTATCCAATCCTCTATCCTATCCAATCCTCTATCCTATCCTATCCTCTATCCCATTCTATCCTCTATCCTATCCTATCCTCTATCCTATCCTATCCTCTATCCAATACTATACTCTATCCTATCCTATTCCTCTATCCTATGCTATCCTCTATCCTATCCTATCCTCTATCTTATCCTATCCTCTATCCCATCCTATCCTCCATCCTACCCTTTCCTCTATCGTATCCTCCATCCTATCCTATCCTATCCTCTATCCCATCCTATCCTCTATCCTATAGTATCCTCTATCCTATCCTATCCTCTATCCTATCCTATCCTCAATCCTATCCCATACCGTATTATATTCTACCTTCTGTCCGATCCGATCCTCTATCCTACCCTATCCTCTATCCCATCCTGTCCTCTATCCTATCCCATCCTCTATCCTATCCTATCCGCAATCCTATCCCATACTCTATCCTATCCTACCCTCTGTCCTACCCTATCCTCTATCCTATCCAATCTTCTATCCTATCCTCTATTCTATCCTCTAGCCTATCCTCTATCCTATCCTATCCTCTATCCTATCCTATCCTCTACCCTATCCTATCCTCTATCCTATCCTATCGTCTATCCTATAGTATCCTCTATCCAATCCCATCCTCTATCCTATCCTATCGTCTATCCTATAATATCCTCTATCCTATCCTGTCCTATATCCTATAAAATCCTCTATCCTATCCTGTACTCTATCCTATCCTATCCTCTGTCCTATCCTATCCTCTACCCTATCCTATCCACTATCCCCTCCTATCCTCTATCCAATACTATACTCTATCCTATCCTATTCCTCTATCCTATCCTATACTCTATCGTATCCTATCCTTTATCCTATCCTATCCTCTATCCTATTCTATCCTCTATCGTATCCTATCCTCTATCCTATCCTACCATCTATCCTATCCTATCCTCTATCCCATTCTATCCTCTATCCTATCCTATCCTCTATCCTATCCTATCCTCTATCCTATCCTATCCTCTATCCAATACTATACTCTATCCTAACCTATTCCTCTATCCTATGCTATCCTCTATCCTATCCTATCCTCTATCTTATCCTATCCTCTATCCCATCCTATCCTCCATCCTATCCTTTCCTCTATCGTATCCTCCATCCTATCCTATCCTATCCTCTATCCCATCCTATCCTCTATCCTATAGTATCCTCTATCCTATCCTATCCTCTACCGTATCCTACCATCTATCCTATCCTATCTTCTATCATATCCTATCCTCTGTCCTATCCTATCCTCTATCATATCCTATCCTCTATCCTATCCTATCCTCTACCGTATCCTACCATCTATCCTATACTATCCTCTATCATATCCTATCATCTACCGTCTCCTACCATCTCTCCTATGCTATCTAATATCATATCCTATCCTCTGTTCCATCGTATCCTCTATCTTATCCTATCGTCTATCCGATCCTATCCTCCATCCTATCCTATCCTCTATCCTATACTATCCCCTATCCTATCCTATCTTCTACCATATCCTATCCTCTATTCTATCGTATCATCTATCCTATCCTATCCTCTATCCCATCCTATCCTCCATCCTATCCTATCATTTATCGTATCCTACCATCTATCCTATCCTATCCTCTATCATATCGTATCCTTTATCCTATCCTATCCTCGATCTTATCGTATCCTCTATCCCATCCTGTCCTCCAACCCATCTTATCCTCCATCCTATACTATCCTTTATCCTATCCTATCCACTATCCTATTCTATCCTCTATCGTATCCTATCCTCTATCGTATCCTACCATCTATCCTATCCTATCCTCTATCCAATCCTATGCTCCATCCTATCTTATCCTCTATCGTATCCTATCCTCTATCCAATCCTATCCTCTATCATATCCTATCCTCAATCGTATCCTATCCTCTATCTTATCGTATCCTCGATCCCATCCTATCCTCCATCCTATCCTATCCTATCCTCTATCCTATCCTATCCTCTATCCTATAGTATCCTCTATCCTATCCTATCCTCTATCCTATCCTATCCTCTATCCTATCCTATCCTCTATCCTATCCTATCCTCTATCCTATCCTATCCTCTATTATATATTATCCTCTATCCTATCCCATCCTCTATCCTATCCTATCCTCTATCCTATCCTATCCTCTATCCTATCCTATCCTATTCTCTATCCTATCCTATCCTCTATCCTATCCTATCCTCTATCATATCCTATCCTCTATCCTATCCTATCCTGTATCCTATCCTATCCTCTATCCTATCCTATCCTCTATCCTATCCTATCCTGTATCATATCCTATCCTCTATCCTATCCTATCCTCTATCCTATTCTATCCTCTATCCTATCCAATCCTATATCCTATTCTCTATCCTATCCAATCCCCTATCCTATCCTATCCGCTATCCTATCCAATCCTATATCCTATCCTCTATCCTATCCTATCCTTTATCGTTTCCTATCCTCTATCCTATTAAATCCTATATCGTATCCTCTATCCTATCCTATCCTCTATCGTATCCTATCCTCTATCCTATCCTATCCTCTATCCTATCCTATCCTCTATCCTATCCTATCCTCTATCCTATATTATCTTCTATCCTATCCTATCCTCTATCCCATCCTATCCTCCATCTTATCATATCCTCTATCCTATACTATCCTCTATCCTATCCTATCCTCTATCCTATCCTATCTTCTATCTTATCATATCCTCTATCCGATCCTATCCTCCATCCTATCCTATCCTCTATCCTTAACTATCCTCTATCCTATCCTATTCAATATCCTATCCTATTATCTATCCTATCCTATCCTGTATCCTATCCAATAATCTATCCTTTCCTATCCTCTATACTCTCCTCTATCGTATCCTATCCTCTATCGTATCCTACCATCTATCCTATCCTATCCTCTATCCTATCCTATCCTCTATCTCATCCTATCCTCTATTCCATCCTATGCTCCATCCTATCCTATCCTCTATCCTATACCACCCTCTATCCAATCCTATCCTCTATCCTATCCTATCCTCTATCCTATCCTATCCACTATCCCATCCTATCCTCTATCCTATTCTACCCTCTATCCAACCCTATCCTCTATCCTATCCTATCCTCTATCCAATCCTATCCTCTATCGTATCCTATCCTCTATCCTATTCTATCCTCAATCGTACCCTATCCTCTATCGTATCCTACTATCTATCCTATCCTATCCTCTATCCCATCCTATCCTCTATCCTATCCTATCCTCTGTCGTATCCCATCCTCTATCGTAACCTATCCTCTATCCTATCCTATTCCTCTATCCTATGCTATCCTCTATCCTTTCCAATCCTCTGTCTCATGCTATCCTCTATGCAATCCTATCCTGTATCCTATACTACCCTCTATCCAATCCTATCCCCTATCCTTTCCTATCCTCTATCATATCCTATCCTCTATCCTATCCTATCCTCTATCTTATCATATCCTCTATCCCATCCTATCCTCCAACCTATCCTATCCTCTTTCCTATCCTATCCTATATCCAATTCTATCCTCTATCCTATCCTGACCTCTATCCTATCCTATACTATATCCTATACTATCCTCTATCCTATCCTCTATCCTATCCAATCTCCTATCCTACCCTCTATCCTATCCTATCCTTTATCCTAGCCAAGCCGCTATCCTATCCTTATCCTATCCTATCCTCAATACTATCCTATCCTCTACCCTATCCTATACTCTATCCTATCCTATCCTCTATCCTATACCATCCTCTATCCTATCCTATCGTCTATCCTATCGTCTATCCTATCGTATCCTCTATCCTATCCCATCCTCTATCTTATCCTATCCTCTACCCTATCCTATACTCTATCCTATACTATCCTGTATCCTATCCTATCCTCTATTACATAATATCCGCTATCCTATCCAATCCTCTATCCTATCCTCTATACTATCCTATCCTCAATCCTATCCTATTCCCTATCCTATCCTATCCTCTATCCTATCCTATCCTCTATCCTATCCAATAATCTATCCTATTCTATCGTTTATCCTATCCTATCCTCTAACCTATCCTATCCTCTATCCTATCCTATCCTGTATCCTATCGTATCCTCTATCCTATCCCATCCTCTATCCTATCCTATCGTCTATCCTATAATATCCTCTATCCTATCCTATCCTCTAACTTATCCTATCCTCTATCCTATCCTATTCTGTATCCTATCGTATCCTCTATCCTATCCCATCCTCTATCCTATCCTATCGTCTATCCTATAATATCCTCTATCCTATCCTATCCTCTATCCTAT